>NC_089582.1:147980998-148243954 GCF_019320115.1 Miscanthus floridulus | reverse complement strand
AGCTCACAAGAAAAAGATGCTTGAAGTTCGTAAGCCTCCGCCACTATCAGACTATGACCGCTCCCTCATGAAGTCACATGATGCACATAAGAAAAGGAAAAGAGCATCAGGGAAGGATGTCCCACAGCTCGGACAACAGAAGCAACCAATGCAAAATCTTGTTGTTGCTAATGAATATGGTTCCAACATAGAAGTCTATCGACCAAACAACTCTGGAGAAGTGTCGGTTCAAGACCTTAATGCTTTTTTGAACAAACTAGTTTAACCTTGGATCAAGTGATGGGCAAAGCTCCAATCCAGAACCTAGAAGTTGATACCTGGAAGACTTATAAATTTGGCAAAAGTCTGTACAACCCTGCGGCTCTGAATGAATTGGGTACGTAAATATACTTGCTCAACAAGTGGTACATGCAGGCGTGTGGCAGGAGTGAGCAGTGGATCTTTGTCAGATTTAGAGACCATCATTACTTCCGTGGCGATGACATCTTACATATTAGTTTCGAAGAATTGCATCAACTATACCACTTGGACGCTCTGGACAAATCAATCATTAGCTCCTTTTGTTTGTAAGTGATTCTTACTTTTATTTAATAAACTCACTTCCATACGTATGTGTATATAATTATCCTCACATGTAACTTATATTTATATACAGATTTCAGATGTCAGAGCTCCAAAGAATATAAGACACCAGTGTTGACTTCATTGATCCTTATATCGTATTCAAAACCGATATTATTGTCAAGGAGCACTGGGTATCTGAAGCACAGACGAATATCATGAAGTTCTTCGTGAAGCAGCACGACAAGACAACAATACTTTTTCCGTACAACTTTGAGTAAGTGTTAATAATAATGTAGTCTACACATTTTATGTAATATCAATACAACTTATATGCATGTACGTATGTGTATAAACCAATGCAGGTTTCACTGGATACTTATTGTCATTGAGTTAAACTCAAGTCAGTTAGTAATCTTGGGGCCTGTTCGGCAGGACTGAAAAATACTGTTCCGGCTGATTGTTGTGAGAGAAAAATACTGTTCTAGCATGACGTAAATAGTGTTTTTGTGAGGTGGCTGGTCAGTCGGCAACCAGCCAGCCAGCCAGCCGAACACGGCCTTGGACTCATTGAAAAAAGAGCGAGCACTATACCAAGATATGATAGACATTATCCAGGGGTAATTTGATAATTTCGATCTCTCGCGCACAACTATTATTGAATAGACTTTGCCATAATTTATTAACGATCGTACATTATTGGTCGCACAGGGTTTGGAAAGAGTTTATTCGGCAACACCGCAAGGATTGCAAGGCACCACTTAATGTAGTTGAAATACCAGTAAGTTGTACTATATATACTTCCCCACGTGTTTAATTACTATATCGTACTTTAATTTACGTGTGAGATGATGAGAATAATCTTCTTCTCGTACAGTGATGTTTGCGGCAGGAACCAGGTAATAACCTGTGTGGATACTACGTTTGTGAATTTATCACTGCACACATAAGAACTCCTGAAGATGTCCTCAGAGTACGTATATATCAATTTTTTTTATTTATTTTTAAATGAATATATATATATATATATGTATTAATATTTTTTCTTTTATTTCAAATGAAAAACTGAATGGTTGAAACGAAGGGTCATGCAAAAAGACCATCTAAAAGCAGTTCAAGAGTCAATAGCAGGATATCTTCTAGAAAAAGTGCTAAATCCCAGCGGCGAGTTCTACTTTGATCCTAAGGAACTAATGATGTAAATTAAATATTTATTGATATCGTTATTTTCGAGAACAAGATTATGAAAGTGTTGTATATATACATATATATCTATAATATATATAGTTTCATACTTTATTCGAATATAATAATGCTCGAGATGAGAATTAGATGTAATTATATGCGTGCGTGTATTTATATTAGCAGCGTAGAATACGTACATAAAAACATATTATATATTAAACAAATATGTATAACTGAACTGAAAACAAATTAAACAAAAAAAGAAAAAGAAAAGGAACCTTTAGTCCCGGTTGGGGTTACCAACCGGGACTAAAGGGTGCAGCCACGTTTGCTCGGCTGGAGGGCCTTTAGTCCCGGTTGGTAACACCAACCGGGACTAAAGGTCCCTCTTTAGTCCTGGCTCGATGACCCAGGACTGAAGGTTCCACCTTTAGTCCCGAAATCATTGTCCCAGCGCGGTAATCGGGACTAAAGACCGTTACCGTCCGGGACAACAAGTCCATTCTGTAGTAGTGTTAGTGCTTTCTGCCTACATATATGAGCGTTGTGGGGCTCTAAAATTTCAGAACAGATTCCATCTCTAAATGAGCTTAGCATACTTTTATGCTATGTGTATGATATGAAAATGTCATGTCTATAATTGTCAGCATCAATGCTCCTGTATGACACTATGTATGCTTCAACGTACACCTACTATAACTAATATCTTATATTACTTCCATTGCTCTTATTAGTCGCTTACCCTATCAAAATTCCACAAGTTTCTATGAATTTTTGCCGTCCATATACCACGCGCCCTTGCGCGCGCAACGTACTAGTGGACAACCAGACAGCATGCAAGGCCAGACCACGAACAAAAAAAAAAGCCACCAGACCACCGGATCATACAGGCACGCACCGTCGCGGAGATGCGCCCTAATTTTTGTATTACCGTTCGCGTTCGGAGAATTGATCTTCTTCCCTCCTTATTACCTGGAGCGGCTTGAGCAACACGTCGTTGATCGCATCCGTCAGCGGCGACGAGTAGCCGTCCCTGTCCATGTAGAACAGGTGGAGCACCTTGGACATGTTCCAGAACAGCTGCCTTGCAGGGCGGGGTACCGCTGCCCCCTCTCTGAGCACCGGTCTCAGCGGCTTCCTCCTGGAGGCCTCAATGATGCTCTTCACCTCCTTCTTGGCGGCCTCGATGGAGCCGCCGTAGGACGGATCAGCTAGCAGCAGGACGCTGTTGATCTTCCCTTGCTTCTTCTCCCTCTGGTACGTCTGGAGGTCGTTGAGGAGGCGTCCCGACAAGTTGACGAGGCTGAGCATCTCTTCGTACTCGGGGGCACCTCACCACGTCCTCCGGGAGCTCTGGCCCGACGATGTAGGCGGCCATGGGGACGATCGGGCCAATCGCGAACGACACCTCCCCGATCGGCAGGTACTCCTCCACGGACGGCACGCGGCCGCTCATCCTCCACTCCGCCTCGGACATCATGGCCCTCACAATGTCCACCCACTGCGTGCATGCGCGAGAGCATCATCCTTCTGTCATCATCTGTCGGTCACCGGGGCACCGACGGCCAGCACTGGAGCTGAAATTATGAGACAGATAGGACTTACGAGCTCGGCGATGTGGTCCATGACGCCGCGGACGCGGCCTTGCCCACGAGATGCTTGCACGTGTCGTAAACAGCGCGGCAAACAATCTCCACGCGCTCTGAGTAGAAGCCAGCTTCTTGGTGCGCGTCCCACCTGTCAGCCACAGCATCGACCAGAAGGCAACGGTGGATCAGTCGAAATGTGGAACGCACTGCAGTCTGCAGCGCAGCTATGTTAGTCTGGTCAATGGTTCTATTTCTCGAGTTGCTGCATGCATACAGGTCGAACAGCTTGGCGAGATTCTGCAGCTCCTCCATTGACTCCCCGGTGTCGAACAGGTCGTCGACGATGGTGGTCAGCACGGAACTCATGCTCCACGCAATGCGAGCCTCCGATAGTTGGGCGGGGAACATGGTGGCAGCCAGGGGTGGATCCAACGGTGGGGGCGGGGGGCTCAAGCCCCCCTACCCATATCGAAACAGTGGAATCTCCTATGGAGCTCCTATAAATTTTTAGGCAAAATTCTATAGTATAAAGGGACTGAGATTTAAGATCGAGCAGCAGTGTTGTTGAGCCCCTGAAATATTTACTGCATCCGCCGCTGGTGGCAGCTGCCGAGAAAAGGATGGGCAGAGGCCGTACTCTTGCCAACTCCAGCTCCGGCAGCCTCACCTCTTTCACCCACCTATATACATGCATCAGACATTCAAGATATCGTGAGAGAGAGAAAAAAACCAAAATATATACAAGGCGATTTTTCTAATAAGTTTGTGTTATGCACGGACCTGTTGAGCTGCTCAATCTCTTGTTGGTACACAGCCTGGGAGGAATGGAATCCGTTGGTAGCCAGGGTCACAATTTCCCCATCTGCGTGAGAAACGCTGATCCGACGGAGTCGGTCGGTTCAAAATTGTAACCAAAATGTATATGTATGTAACGGAGGTGAGATAATCTGTCTATAGCTGCTGCTTCCCTAGCTAGCCAGGCAAGGACCTCGCTCACCGGAATGCTGATTTTAGCATCTGGAAGTATATTCCAGGGTCGCGTAGGAGGGGAACTTCAGCACATGTTCTACCTGCAAAGTATATTTATTTATTAATTACATATGTATCTGAAAATGCACCGCCAATTAAATAAAAAAGGCATGAATAATCGTGACATGACATATCAAGTACCTCTGCCGGGTCTACACATGTTGATATCTTGTTGGAACACTGTTGTTGCCTCAGCAGTTTACGTGACCCTGAAAAAAATGTTTTCTAGGATCAACTCCTCCTCCAAGATCTGAACCTGTGAAGCTTTGTACAGTTGTAGCAATGCCTCGGTATCATTTAGATGCCCTTGGATTGAATCATGGAAACTGGATTCTTCGCTAAATTGTCCCAGCCCATCTGCATGCACAGCTAGCACTTTCAGGCTTGAGATCGATCGATTCCGGATGTCATGTCAGGGGGTTCAAACATAAAATAAAACCAAGAAAAATGACCGGATGAGACGTCATATCCGTGTATACCAAGGAGTTAATAAACTCACGATCTTTTAAGCCTAATTAGTCCATAATTTGACAACGTGGTGCTACAGTGACGCATGTGCTAATAGCCCGCGCGCGCTCCCCAGGACGGACGCCGCGCTCGCGCCCAGCTTGCTGCAACTCCGCCCGCCCGCGCTCCCCCCACCCACCCTCCCTCCCTGAGCGACCTCCATTGTGACCTGGCTCCCGCTCCCCCCACCGGAGACGAGGACGACGGCGGCGGCTTCGACGAGGTAGGTCAGTCTTTCTCTCCTCCTCTGGATTGAGGGACGCGGCGGTGGCTAGGTGTCGGATACCGTGAGAAGGGGTACCCTAAGCAAGAACCAAAAAACGACTGCTTAGACTTCGTAAAAATCGAAACCAGCTAAACACCGTTGGCCTCGGCCGATTCTCCGACTCGCCCGAGGCCCCCTCACCGCTGACCTCGGGCGATCCCCCACCGAAGGCCTCGGCCGACCCCCTCCTGTCGCAGGCCTCGGCCGGGCCGCCGACCCTCCGTCTCGCGCGAGGCGGGCTCGGCAGCACTCTGCTGCCTCTTCCTTCACCCATCCCTCTGACAAAACGTCGTGTCGCATTAACTCAGCCAACTGCTGCCCCTGACGTCGGCCGCATGCTCGACACAGTACAGCGGAATGGCCGACGGGACAGGAGGCAGGACTGGGCAGGGGTTACCCGCCACTGTGCCAACCACTATGCACATGGTTGATGCCCATGCCTCACTGTGCTGCCGACTCCTGCTCCGAGAACAACGCAGCATGGGGAGCCATGTCTGGGATACTGTGGCCTCGGAATCAGTACCCAGGACCAATAATTCCCTCCAAGGCCTCGGCAGTTTGCTTCAGGGGCTCGGCAGCCTGAGGATCCATGTCCGCCGAGCCCCCACGATGGCTCGGCCTCGGCATCTGCAGAGCCACGGCTCCCTACGACGTCATCGCACGATGACCAGCACGTCGGCGCCCTGCCATCCACGACGGGACTGTGCAGGGGTTACCAGCTACAGTGCTGCCTAAACTCCTGCACCAAGGACGAACACGACGTGGGGAGTCAGAACTGGGTTCCTGTGACCTCGGGACCAGCGAACTGACCGAGTTCCGCCTCGCCCGAGACTCCCGGTAGGGCCTCGGGCGAGCTGGCCATGCTCCGCCTCGTTCGAGGCTGGGCTCGTCCTGCAACCTCGTCGCCTCCGCCTCAAAAGTCGCTCTAGCGGGCTGTCGCATCCAATCAATGCGCCCAGCTGCACCCACTACGTAAGCCACGATCGGCAGTGCGCCGCGACAGGAGCGACGGGACAACGGTCAAATCGCCTTTTTACCATCCCTTACTGACAATACAGGGTACCATATCCTGTAGACGCACGTTCCGCACTGTTCCGCCTAAATCAACTATGACGATAGCCGCCAAGACCCCGCATTAGCCGTCTGCAAAGGCCTCAGCGCAGCAGGTCTCGACACAACGACTACAGCAGCCACCCGGCCTCGGCACTTCACCAAGTCAACAAAAGTACAGGAGCGCAGCATGTCGTCGGCCTAGAGACCATACCGACTAGACACCGACGGGAACTCCCACGACTGCCGCGCTGCTCCGGGGAGCAGAATACGTCAGCAAATAGTAAACTTCTCATGTACTTCTGGCTTCCTCCTTGTGGCTATAAAAGGAGGTAGCCGGTACCATTTCTAGGGGGGGAAAGAAGCAGAAAGACGAACACCCCGATAGAACTACACGCTTCCACGCTGCTTGAGAACAACGCCTCAAGCAGCCCGCACCACCTCCGCCGAGACCTGGGGCTAGCTCCCTCTCTCACCTAGCTTGTAACCCCCTACTACGAGCACTCCGGTGCAAGGAATACAAGATCGATCTCTCAGACTGGACGTAGGGCCTCGATTGCCTGAACCAGTATAAACCTTGTGTCTCTTTGCATCACCATCCGGTTCGGGAGCACGCAGCACAAATTCACTAGTCGGTTGGTTGAGGACCCCCCGGTTCCAAAACACCGACAGTTGGCGCGCCAGGTAGGGGCCTCTGCGTGTCAGCTTCGTCATCCTAACAAGTCCCGGATGGCAGACCCCATACGACCATTGCGTCTCGGCACCGTAGTTTGGTTCGAGAGCCTAGAGTTCATGTCTCTAGGGCATGAGTACGACATGGTGCTCCTCACTCCCCGAGCCCCACCGTCCGACGATGAAGTCACGCCCCGGCAGCCCAGGCGCAGGCGGCGCCCGGGCGGCCGCTCTCGCCGCGCCCGCCAGGCACGACGCGAGCAAGGCCACCCCGACGCTACGCGAACCCGGGGCGGCACGCCACTCCCCGCCGATATCCTACGACCAGCTGTTGGTACGGGGTCCCTGGCCGGGGACCTGTCTGACCTGAGCATGGACAAAGGAAAATCGCCGGAGGCTCGCGGCGATGCCCAGTCGTCTAGCTCCGCTCCACCACTCCCTGAAGAGCCAACCCCGGTGGGGCAGAATCTGGAGACGGCACCGTCCCCATACCCCTTTGGGTTAAGAAATGCCGCCGCCTCTTATGCCTACGCTTACACTGCCGCTCACGAGCACCCCTCGGAACGCCGCCAGCGCTTCGCTCTCGACCTGAGCACCCACTCCGACTCCTCGGACGAGGACGAGGCATGGCCCGGGGTGGATTTCTCCGAACTCCACAACCCTGGGGCTTTGCGCCAATTCTTGGCCGCAAGCGACTACTGCCTCGGCTATTCCGACTCCGACGATGAAGGGACTTACGATCCATCCCGTGAGTGCTTCCACAGTCGGGCTCGGGATGCCAAGGGCGGGCGAAGAGGAAGAGAGGACAGGCAACCATTCCCCGCCCCGAGCAGGGGCGGGCGATGCCACACCTCCGCGTCTCGAAGCCCCGACAGCACGGAACGAGAATCCCGTCCGCGTGGAGCATCGACGCCCAGACCTGGAGCAGCTCCGCGAGCTTCAAGCCAAGGTCGAACAAGACCGACTCCTTCTGCAACAGCTACGGGACACTCTCGAGCAGGAGCAGCAAGAGCGCGGTGAGGGCGGAGGAGCCCGACTGGAGGGCCCGCGACGTCTATCACCGCATCAACGACAACGAGGGGGATGAGCCACCCCCAATCTTTAATCGCGCTAGCCAGAATGTCGCAGCGGCTGCGATGCTGGTCCGAGCAATGCCCGAGCCCTCCACCACCGAGGGGCGACGGGTCCGCGGAGAGCTCCGCGACCTCCTCGAGACCGCAGCGGTGCAGCAGGCCGAAAGTTCCGCCTCCCGCCGGCGCGGAGGCACTTCGGAGCAACCCACGGCGCGACCTCGCCAGGGCCAGGATGCCTCGGTCCGTCCCGAGGCTGCTCGCGTGCCGACGGTCAACAGGGCCCCCTCGGTACGCGATCGACCTGGAGACCAACGCGAGGCACGAGGCGACCACGAAGTAGTCGGCAGGCGACGGCACCACGACGACGGAGCCGCCCGGGGCTACCACCCACACCGAGGCGGTCGCTACGACAGTGAAGAGGACCGCAGTCCTTCTCCCGAGCCACCTGGCCCTCAGGTCTTTAGTAGAGCCATCCGCAACACGCACTTCCCAGCCCGGTTCAGGCAACCTGCCAACCTCACAAAGTATAGCGGCGAGACGAACCCCGAGCTATGGCTAGCCGATTATCGCCTGGCTTGTCAGCTAGGTGGTGCGGACGATGACCTGCTCATCATCCGCAACCTCCCTTTGTTCTTGTCAGACTCAGCGCGAGCCTGGCTCGAACACCTTCCCCCCGCACAGATCCACGACTGGCGCGACTTGGTGAGGGTCTTCGTCGGGAATTTCCAGGGCACCTACGTGCGCCCCGGGAACTCCTGGGACCTCAAAGGTTGCCGCCAGAAGCCGGACGAATCTCTTCGAGATTTCATCCGGCGCTTCTCCAAGAAATGCACCGAGTTGCCCCGCGTCGGGGACTCGGAAATCGTCCAAGCGTTCCTCTCTGGCACCTCCTGCCGAGACCTGGTCCGAGAATTAGGCCGGAACGTGCCAACCACGGCGGCCGCACTCCTTGACATCTCCACCAACTTCGCCTCGAGCGAAGAGGCGGTTGGGGCCATCTTCCCCAACAACGACGCCAAGGGGAAGCAGAAGGACGAGGCCCCCGAGGCCTCGCCCACCCGCGTCCCCAAGAGAAAGAAGAAGGGTCGCCCAGGGAAGCAGGAGGTCCTCGAGGCCGGCCATGTCGCCACGGCAGATCGCAGGAATCCCTGAGGCCCCCGGGGCCCCGGGCTATTTGACGACATGCTGAAGAAGCCCTGTCCCTTACCATCAAGGTCCGGTGAAGCATGCTCTCGAGGAATGCACCATGCTCCGGCGTTACTACTGCCAGGCTTGGGCTCCCCGACGACGATGACGCCAGGAAAAGGGGCGCCGGCGAGAGGGACGGCGATAAAGATGATGGGTTCCCCGAGGTACGCAACGCCTTCATGATCTTTGGCGGACCCTCGGCATGCCTCACGGCGCGCCAGCGAAAGAGGGAACGCCGAGAGGTCTTCTCGGTCAAGGTGGCCACCCCCCGGTACCTCGACTGGTCTCGAGAGGCAATCACCTTTGATCGGGATGACCACCCCGATTATGTTCCAAACCCCGGGCAGTACCCGCTTGTCGTCGACCCGATCGTTGGCAACACCCGGCTTACCAAAGTGCTCATGGACGGAGGCAGCGGCCTCAACATCCTCTACGTCAACACTCTGGAGCTCCTGGAGCTCGACCAGTCACGACTCCGAGGCGGTTCCGCGCCCTTCCACGGCGTCGTGCCAGGAAAGCGCACACGACCCCTCGGGCGCATCGACTTACCCGTCTGCTTTGGCACTCCCTCCAACTACCACAAGGAGGTCCTCACCTTCGAGGTGGTTGGATTCAAGGGGGCTTACCACGCCATCTTAGGGCACCCGTGCCACGCCAAGTTCATGGCGGTCCCCAACTACACCTACCTCAAGCTCAAGATGCCAGGCCCCAACGGCATCATCACCGTCGAGTCCATGTACGAACATGCATACGACTGCGACGTCGAGTGCATCGAGTACGCCGAGGCCATCGCGGAGGCCGAGACCCTCATCGCCGATCTCGACCAGCTTGGTAGCGAGGTTCCCGACGCCAAGCGGCGCGTCGGGACCTTCGAGCCCACCGAGGACGTCAAGCTCGTCCCCGTCGATCCCACCGTCCCCGACGGCCGAGGACTGAAGGTCAGCGCCACCCTCGACAGCAAATAGGAGGCCGTGCTCGTCGACTTTCTCCGTGCGAACGTCGATATGTTCGCATGGAGTCCCTCGGACATGCCGGGCATACCAAGGGAGGTCGCCGAGCACGCCTTAGATATCCGGGCGGGCTCCAGGCCGGCAAGGCAGCGCCTACGCCGGTTCGACGAGGAGAAGCGCAGGGCCATCGGCGAAGAAGTGCAGAAGCTCGTGGCAGCCGGGTTCATCAAGGAAGTATTCCATCCAGAGTGGTTGGCTAACCCCGTATTAGTCAGGAAGAAAAGCGGCAAGTGGAGGATGTGCGTGGACTACACTGGTCTAAATAAAGCGTGCCCGAAGGTCCCATTCCCACTGCCACGAATTGACCAAATCGTCGACTCCACTGCAGGATGCGAAACCCTCTCCTTCCTCGATGCGTATTCCGGTTACCACCAAATCAAGATGAAAGAGTCCGACCAGCTCGCGACTTCTTTCATCACTCCATTCGGCATGTACTGCTACGTAACCATGCCGTTTGGCCTCAGAAACGCAGGGGCTACTTACCAGCGGTGCATGATTCAAGTCTTTAGCGAACACATCGGGCGAACTGTCGAGGCCTACGTGGATGACATCGTAGTCAAGTCTAGGAAGGCCGGTGATCTCGTCGGCGACTTGGAGGTTGCCTTCACATGTCTCATAGAGAAGGGCATCAAGCTCAACCCCGAGAAGTGTGTCTTCGGGGTTCCCCGAGGCATGCTCTTGGGATTCATAGTCTCGGAACGTGGAATCGAGGCCAACCCGGAGAAGGTCTCGGCCGTGACCAACATGGGCCCGATCCGAGACCTCAAAGGGGTGCAGAGGGTCATGGGATGCCTTGCGGCCCTAAGCCGCTTCATCTCGCGCCTCGGCGAAAAAGGCCTGCCCCTGTACCGCCTCTTGAGAAAGTCCGAGCGCTTTTCTTGGACCACCGAGGCCGAGGAAGCCCTCGCCAGGCTCAAAGCACTGCTCACCAACCCCCCCGTCCTGGTTCCGCCCACCGAGGGCGAACACCTCTTACTCTACGTCACCGCGACGACCCAAGTGGTCAGCGCGGCCGTAGTTAGTCGAGAGGCAGGAGAAGGGACATGCTCTACCCGTCCAGCGACCTGTCTACTTCATCAGCGAAGTGCTCTCCGAGACTAAGACGCGTTACCCCCACATCCAGAAGCTGGTTTACGCCGTAGTCTTGGCTCGACGCAAGCTGCGTCACTACTTCGAGTCCCACCCGGTGACTGTGGTGTCGTCTTTTCCTCTGGGAGAGATAATCCAAAACCGGGAGGCCTCGGGTAGAATAGCCAAGTGGGCTGTCGAACTCATGGGGGAAACCTTGTCTTTCGCGCCTCGGAAAGCGATCAAATCACAGGTCCTGGCCGACTTTGTAGCCGAGTGGACCGACACACAGCTGCCACCCGTTCAAATCCAATCAGAATGCTGGACCATGTACTTCGACGGGTCTCTGATGAAGACTGGGGCTGGCGCGGGCCTGCTCCTGGTCTCGCCCCTTGGAGTACACATGCGCTACATGATCCGGCTTCACTTCGCCGCCTCCAACAATGTGGCCGAATACGAGGCCCTCGTCAACGGCCTGCAAATCGCCATCGAACTTGGAGTGCGACGTCTCGACGTACGGGGTGATTCATAGCTCGTCGTCGATCAGGTGATGAAAGAGTCAAGCTGCCATGACCCCAAAATGAATGCGTACTGCACGATAGTACGTCGCCTAGAGGACAAGTTCGACGGTCTCAAACTCAACCACGTTGCGCGAAAGTTCAACGAGGCCGCAGACGAACTAGCAAAGATGGCGTCGGCGCGGACCCCGGTTCCCCCGAACGTCTTCGCCAGAGACCTCCACAAGCCATCCGTCGACTGCGCCTCGGCAATGGAAGAGGGCCCATCGGCCGAGCCCACCGCAGGGCCTGAGGCCCCCTCTGCCACCGAGACCCTGCCAGCCGAGCCCGAGGCCATGGCGATTGACGCAGAGCCTCCCAAGGCCGACCAAGGAACGGACTGGCGAGTCCCTTTCCTTGATCACCTCGTTCGAGGAGAGCTCCCTACGGACAGAGCCGAGGCCCGACGGCTTGCGCGACGTGCCAAGACTTATGTCCTCTGCAACGGCGAGTTGTATAGGCGTAGCCCATCTGGTATTCTCCAACGATGCATCACCACCGAGACTGGCCAATCCCTACTTTGGGACTTGCACGCGGGAGTCTGCGGGCACCATGCGGCACCTCGGGCGCTCGTGGGTAACGCCTTCCGCCAAGGTTTCTATTGGCCAACAGCAGTGGCCGATGCCACGAAGCTAGTACGCTCCTGCAAGGGATGCCAGTACTACGCTCGACAGACGCACCTCCCGGCCCAAGCCCTCCAAACCATCCCCATCACATGGCCATTCGCTGTGTGGGGGCTGGACATGGTTGGGCCCCTGCAGAAGGCACCCGGAGGCTATACCCATCTGCTGGTAGCCATCGACAAATTCTCCAAATGGATCGAGGCTCGTCCGATCACTCAGATCAAATCCAAGCAAGCGGTGCTGTTCTTTACGGATATCATCCGCAGGTTCGGAATCCCAAATACCATCATCACCGACAATGGGACGCAATTCACCGGCCACAAGTTCCTAACATTCTACGACGACCGCCACATCCGTGTGGCCTGGTCGGCCGTAGGACATCCCAGGACAAACGGCCAAGTAGAACGTGCGAACGGCATGATCCTACAAGGTCTCAAACCTAGGATACACAACGGGTTAAAGAAATTCGGCAAGAAATGGCTTGCCGAACTCCCATCGGTCATTTGGAGCCTGAGGAATACACCGAGCCGAGCCACGGGATTTACACTGTTCTTCTTGGTCTACGGGGCCGAGGCCATCCTCCCCACTGACCTAGAATACGGTTCCCCGAGACTACAGGCCTACAACGAGCAAAGCAACCGCATAGCCCGCGAGGACGCCCTCGACCAACTGGAGGAAGCCCGAGACGTCGCACTGCTACACTCGGCCAGGTACCAACAAGCCCTACGACGCTACCAAGCCCGGCGCGTCCAAAGCCGAGACCTGAAGGTGGGCGACCTGGTGTTGAGACTGAGGCAGAGCAACAAGGGCCGCCACAAGCTGAGCCCACCCTGGGAAGGGCCGTACATCGTCGCTCAAGTGCTGAAGCCCGGGACCTACAAGTTAGCCAACGAGAAGGGCGAAATCCTCACCAATGCTTGGAACATAGAACAGCTACGTCGTTTCTACCCTTAAATTTCCAAATGTTGTTTACATTGTTTCTCGAAATACAATAAAGAAGCGTTCTTAGTTGTTATAATCTTTCGAGGAACCCCCTTATAGACAAGTCGATTGTACAGAACCTAAGGACCGTACGATCGTCTCAAAGGTGAAAAGGCCGACCGAGCCGTGAGAACGGCCTACGCCTCCGGGCTACGGCAGCTCCCTCACCACCTCTTTCACCCAAAGGACAGCGTAGGCTCCGAGGAAGTTCTGTACAGAGGCTTGTCTATCAATAGGGGCTCGACGCCACAATAGCGCTATAAGGGAGACTCGGCTCTGCCTCTGCAAAAGCTGAACCTCCCTCAGGGGCTAAAAAGGGGGAACCCCCTAAGTCCCGAACACCGTTTGTTAATGGTCTTTCAAAAAATTTCTACGCCAAACTCTCTCGCGCTCCGACGGGACCTTCACAAGAAACCCAAAGACCAAAAGCTTGTCTCGAGGCCAAAGGGCCTGTCGAGTCGTGAGAACGGCCTACGCCTCTGGGCTACGGCAGCTCCCTCACCACCCTTCGCCAAAGGACGGCTTAAGGTTCCGAGGAATTTCTTTACGGGTTCCCAAGATCGAGACAAAGGGCACAGGCTCGAAGTAAAACAAGAAACGGTTAAAAGACCCACATACGCAAATACTTTAAAGGCCTCGACGGCCACAAAAACATCATGGTATGGCAACTAACTCAATCCGGTTACACGGCCCCTTTTGGCCCAGGTCAAAGCTCAAGGGTCGGCGGCCGGCGCGGGAGGGACCATCTCTTCTTCAAATAGACCGGCCAACGCTGTGCCAGGTGCCTCGGCCGCCTCCAACAGCCTCACGACCTCTGCATCAGCCTCCTCGTCATCTTCTGGCAACACGTAGCCATCGCTGATAGCCTCGAGGTTGATGGCGTAGTGCGAGGAGACGACGGCCAGGGCGCGCTTGACGCCCGTGTGCAACGCCTCCCGGAGCCTCTCGTGGACGTGGCTGCTCAACGCAACCAGGCGGCTCCCAAGGGAGCTGGCTGATTGGACTCCCTCGACGTCCAGGGCCTCGTAGGCGGTACGGACAGCGCTGCGCAGCGCCTTGTGCTCCCGGACCTCAACATCCAGCGCCGCTTGTGCTGCGATGGAGGCCTCAGCCGCCTAGGAGGCTTCTTTCTCCAGATCTACGTCGCGATAAGGGGTCAGGAGTCAAACGCGAACCAGGACAAAAAGAACAAGGAGCACGGTTCAAGCAGAACTTACCCTCGGCCTTGCTCTTCTAGTCTAAGGCCTCGACCCGAGAGGCCTCGGCCGCCTTGGTAGCCTCTGCCAAGGCGACTTTCGTCGCCTGATGCTCGCTCTGCTCCGCACCCAGCTGCTCGGTTGTGACCTTGGTAGAGGCCGTCGCTTCTTGGGCCCGAGACCTGAAGGAGTCTCGCTCCTCCTCCAGTTCCTTGATCTTCTCCACCAAAGGGGTGGACTGCTCCTTAGCCGTGGCCAACTCGGCCTGAATGTCAGCACAACGAAGGTGGAGGTCCTCCACTTCCGCACTCCGTGCCGACAAAAGCCCCTAGGCATCAGCAAGCAGGCCCTTCTGCTGCCGAAGCTGGTCCCAGATATCCCTCTCATTTCACAGGAACACCGATTTCCCAAGGGATCGGGTCTCGAGCTCCTAAGGGGGCAAAACAAAAAACGCACGTCAAACACTGCGAGGGGGCTCGGAGAGAAAACAACACGGCACGAGGGAGGAAAGTACTTACCTGTGTGACACCGGGCAAGTCCCGCCCCATAATAGTCATCGCTGTCTGCAGCGACCGCACTGCCAGTTGGCGGTACTGCTCGAGGGTGTCCCAGTGCCCCCCCTCTGCGGTATCTTCAAGGGCGAACACGGGCTCCCCCTCGGGGTCAGCCCGGTTCCGCCAGAAAACACGCGGGAAGCTCCACCCACGGGGCTCGGGCCATAGCCGGACAAGAGCCGAACTCCCCTCAGCGGGATCTGGGACTGGCTGCTCCACGGTACTAGCCGCCTCGACGTCCGCCGCCTCCTTCCCATGGGAGGAATCATCAGACGAGATTGCCTGAACCAGGGGCGGCGCCAAAACTTGCTCCATCTCCATCGCCTCGGCCTCGATGGACCCGGGGGCTCTGGCCTCCGCCGTCTCTACCTCGTCGGCCCCTGCGTCCACCGCCCTAACTTCGGAGGCCTTGGGGGCTCCGGCGTCACCCTCAATGGCCTCGGCAATGGTGGACGCCCCAGCCTCATTCGCCCCAAGACCCACGACATCGCAGGGCATGGCCTCCTCCTCCACTCGCTCCGCGGCCGCCTCGACACCCTTTTCCTGGGCAGCCGCCTCCTCCAAAACGGCCCCACCTGACACCGCGCCACGCTGCGCGCCAGCCTGCGCCTCCGCTGCCTGATGGGCAGAGGAGCTAACGTTCACCTTGAGCGCCTTACGGGGCGCCAAGGCAGGATCTTCCACCAGATGCGTCTGGCTGGAAGCAAAGACACTCCCAAGGTCAGCATGCGACCAAGGGGCAAACAAGAAGTAATACGGACTCTACCAGAAAATACGCTTACCGCAAACGTGGATGCAGCCGCTTCGACACCGCCAGCCTCCTCTGCAACGGCGGCGGTGGTGGCAGCAACACGGCCTCCGTGTCCACCGGTGCCAGCTGGCCTCCGCCGGACCCCGGCACCTCCTCGACCCTTCGCGGAGACAATGGGGTCGCCCCCACCGTTGCTCGCTCCACCTCCACCATCGAGCCCATCGAGCTGACGGCACGCTCCTCCGACACCCACGCCTCGGGCGTGTCGGCCTCGGCCCCGGGACGGGCCACCACCGGCCCCGGGACACCTCCTCCTTGGGGCGTCAGGCTCCTTGCCGGCGCCCCAGGCACCATCTCCCTAATGTCGGGGAGGTGTTCCAGGCAGGCCGTCCCCACCTCACGCCCGCCGCCGTCACCCGAAGAATCCGACACCGACGGCGAGGGAGACGGCTCCAACGGGAGACCGTCGAGCTTCTGACGCCGGCGATGGGCGTCCAGCTTTTCACACGCGAGGAGCTTCTTCGTGCGCTTCGCCTCCTTGGCATCTTTCTTCTTCTTCTCCTCCTCGGCGCGCGCCCTGTTCATGGCTCGCCGCCGGGCGTCCTCGGGAACGGGCGGCGGCGAGTCTCGCACGTCTCTTATCCCCTGCGGGAACGACGAAGTAAGACAACAGACAAAAAAGGCAGAAAACAAGAAGGCCGCGAAAGCCTCGGCAACATCCAACTTACCAGTGAAATGTGCCCCCGCGACGGGCGCATCGGGAACGGCATCAAATCGTCGAGCTTCGGCTTCCCGTCTACCGCCTCTCTCACCCGACGCAGGGTCTCGTCGTCGGTAAGGGTGAAGGCGGACATCTTGATATCGGCGATCGGATCGCTCGGGGTCATCTCGAACAGACGCCGCCACCGGGCCATCAGCGGCAACACCCTCCGGCGGTGAAAAGCCGCCACGACCACGGCCGCCGAAAGGCCGCGGTCACGCAGCTTCCCCAAGGCCCTCAAGAGCGGTTCCAGCCTAGGCTGATCGACCTTGATGACGCCGTATCCCCATTTCTCTGGCTGACCCTCTACAACCCGCCCGGTATAAGGGGGAAGGCCTCCGTCATCGTTGCGGAGGTAGAACCAGCTGTCATACCAACGACGGTTGGACGATGATAGCTGGGCTGGGATGTAGAGGGACTGCCGGTCTTGGCGCACGTGAAGAGTGCAGCCACCGGCCCTCGTCACCTTCTGAGCCCCCCTCGTTCCCCCCGGCTTGGTGGTGAACGTCGCTCGGAACAAATGGAGCCACAACTCCCAGTGGGGAGCGATCCCCAAGTACCCCTCGCAGACGGCGACGAATATGGCCGCCTGCGCGATGGAGTTGGGGCTGAAATTGTGAAGCTCCACGCCATAGTAATGCGGGAGCGCCCGCATGAACTGATCCACCGGCGACCCGAAGCCTCGCTCGTGGAAGACGACGAAGCTCACCACGTAGCCGTCACGCGGCCTCGGCTCCGACTCGTTCCCCGGAGCGACCCACTCCGGCTCGTCAGGGTCGGTGATCGAGCGAAGAAGACCGGCCTCCACGAGCGACTGCAGCTTCTCCTCGGTGACGTCAGACCGCTCCCAGGGATCCGCTGGGAGGATGACGGGACCACCGGCCATTACGCGGCGGAGGACGCTGCTACGGCGGTAATCTCTCTCCCTCTTTCTTTTAGTCTCTCTCTCGCCCTTCT
Source organism: Miscanthus floridulus (assembly GCF_019320115.1). Classification (NCBI taxonomy): domain Eukaryota; kingdom Viridiplantae; phylum Streptophyta; class Magnoliopsida; order Poales; family Poaceae; genus Miscanthus; species Miscanthus floridulus. The sequence continues at coordinate 148,226,378 of NC_089582.1, read as the reverse complement.
CCTCCCCGCTCTATGCTCTCAACGACGGCACGGAGGCAGCGAAAGCGAACGCGGAAAAGGTAAGGAGGGGGAGGGCGAGGCTCTTTGCGTATTTATGCAGGGACGAGACGAAATCACCGGGCGACGTAATCGGGGAAGTTTTCCCAAAAAATCCGCTGCGGTTACCCAGATCCGGTCTTACCGCCCACGCGCCCACTCCCTCCTCATTAATTGCGCGTGCAGTTACGTCCCGTCGGCTGACGCCATGTCGTGTCCAACCGCAGCAGCAGTAGGCGCCGTTTCACCTCCCCGAAAAAGCCGCCTCAAAAGACGCGCCTGCCGTTGTTAGCCGTAGGGAGAGAGATAGCCCCCACCCGATTCCTTTCAGGCAAAGGAACTGGGCACCGAGCCCGCTACGGTCCAGGGGTTCGAAGGCTGGGCCCTTAGGGGTTTCGACAGCCGCCCCAGGGCAACAGAGTCAGGGGCGACTATGGGCGAGCCTATGCGAGGCCGAGGCCCAAGCAAGCGAAATGCTTGGGACGCCCTGTGTTGCGTCCGAGACCGGCAGGGAGGTCTCCGAATGGGATCCCACCGTAGGGAGGCACCGAGCCACCGAGGCCCAGCGAACGGCCTTGGCACCCACTAGAGAAACCCTCCGGTACTCTTGGAGCGCGTCTCCGGACCGCTAGCCGACCCCCAGTGAACGGGGTACGGGCCTCCACTCGGACTCACCCGATAACAGCTCACCGGAAATGCCATCGCTCGCGCCCACCGAGGGTAGTGTGGCACATTCCACCCCTCCTTCCGAGCGAAAAGGAAGCGCGAGGGTCGAATAAAAAGTCAGGAGAATCCCTAACGGCCCTCCTGCTCCACGCAGGGGCTAAGGGACTCTTCCTGCAAAACATTATCGAGGCCCAGCGACTTGGGCTCGCACACGAGGGGCTCGGCAAAACAAACCCTCCTTCCGAGCGAAAAGGAAGCGCGAGGGTCGTTCAAAAAGCCAGAAGAACTCCTGACGGCCCTCTTGCTCCGTGCAGAGGCTAGGGAGCTCCTTCTGCAAAAAGACGCCGAGACCCCGCGACCTAGGCTCGCACCCGAGGGGGGCTCGGCAGACAGACCCTCACGCGCGAGGGGCGAACCAAAAGCCAGGGGGACCTCTGACCGCTCTCTCGCTCCGTGCGAGAGACTCGGGGGCTCCTCCTACAACTTTGCCGAGACCCAGCAGCTCAGGCTCGCACACGAGTGGGCTCAGCAAACAGCCCCCCGTCCGAGCGAAAAGGACGTGCGGGAGACGGACAAAAAAGTCGGGAGGACCCCTGACCGCCCTCTCGCTCCGTGCGGAGGCTCGGTGGCTCTTCCTGCACCCAAGATAAAGACAAGCGACCCGAGCCCGTTACGGTCCAGGGGTTCGAAGGCTGGGCCCCCAGGGGTTTCGATAGCTGCCCCAGGGCAAAAGAGTCAGGGATGACTACGGGCAAGCCTGTACGAGCGCGCCCTGTGTCGTGTCCGAGACCGGCAGGGAGGTCTCCGAATGAGATCCCACCGTAGGGAGGCACCGAGCCACCGAGGCCCAGCGAACGGCCTCGGCACCCACTAGAGAAACCCGCCGGTATTCTTGGAGCGCGTCTCCGGACCGCTAGCCGACCCCCAGCGAACGGGGTACGGGCCTCCACTCGGACTTACCCGATAACAGCTCACCGGAAATGCCGTCGCTCGCGCCCACCGAGGGTAGCACGACATCTTCCACCCCTCCTTCTGAGCGAAAAGGAAGCACGAGGGTCGTACAAAAAGCCGGGGGAACCCCTGACGGCCCTCTCGCTCCAGGCGGAGGCTAAGGGGCTCTTTCCGCAGCATCGTCGAGACCCTGCGCTCCGAACTCGCACCCACGGGCCTAGCAAACACAATAAAAACCCCTCACTCGAAAGAGAAAAAAGCCCCTAGAGAAGTAAAATCACTCCTCCAGGGCCTCGGGGGCTACACCCGGCGGGTGCGCTCGCGCGCACCCACCGAAACCTCGAGTACAAAACGCCATCCCGGCAGGAACTATCAAGAGCCAGTTCTCGTCAGAACCTCAGGGGGAGTGCCTCCACTCCCCCCAAGGCTCGGGGGCTACTATCGGATACCGTGAGAAGGGGTACCCTAAGCAAGAACCAAAAAACGACTGCTTAGACTTCGTAAAAATCGAAACCAGCTAAACACCGCTGGCCTCGGCCGATTCTCCGACTCGCCCGAGGCCCCCTCACCGCTGACCTCGGGCGATCCCCCACCGAAGGCCTCGGCCGACCCCCTCCTATCACAGGCCTCGGCCGGGCCGCCGACCCTCCGTCTCGTGCGAGGCAGGCTCGGCAGCACTCTGCTGCCTCTTCCTTCACCCATCCCTCTGACAAAACGTCGTGTCGCATTAACTCAGCCAACTGCTGCCCCTGACGTCGGCCGCATGCTCGACATAGTACAGCGGAATGGCCGACGGGACAGGAGGCAGGACTGGGCAGGGGTTACCCGCCACTGTGCCAACCACTATGCACGTGGTTGATGCCCATGCCTCACTGTGCTGCCGACTCCTGCTCCGAGAACAACGCAGCATGGGGAGCAATGTCTGGGATACTGTGGCCTCGGAATCAATACCCAGGACCAATAATTCCCTCCGAGGCCTCGGCAGTTTGCTTTAGGGGCTCGGCAGCCTGAGGATCCATGTCCGCCAAGCCCCCACGCTGGCTCGGCCTCGGCATCTGTAGAGCCGTGGCTCCCTACGACGTCATCGCACGATGACCAGCACGTCGGCGCCCTGCCATCCACGACGGGACTGTGCAGGGGTTACCAGCCACAGTGCTGCCTAAACTCCTGCACCAAGGATGAACACGACGTGGGGAGTCAGAACTGGGTTCCTGTGACCTCGGGACCAGCGAACTGACCGAGTTCCGCCTCGCCCGAGACTCCCGGTAGGGCCTCGGGCGAGCTAGCCATGCTCCGCCTCGTTCGAGGCTGGGCCCGTCCTGCAACCTCGTCGCCTCCGCCTCAAAAGTCGCTCTAGCGGGCTGTCGCATCCAATCAATGCGCCCAGCTGCACCCACTACGTAAGCCACGATCAGCAGTGCGCCGCGACAGGAGCGACGGGACAACGGTCAAATCGCCTTTTTACCATCCCTTACTGACAATACAGGGTACCATATCCTGTAGACGCACGTTCCGCACTGTTCCGCCTAAATCAACTATGACGATAGCCGCCAAGACCCCGCATTACAGTCTGCAAAGGCCTTAGCGCAGCAGGTCTCGACACAACCGACTACAGCAGCCACCCGGCCTCGGCACTTCACCAAGTCAACAAAAGTACAGGAGCGCAGCATGTCGTCGGCCTAGAGACCATACCGACTAGACACCGACGGGAACTCCCACGACGCCGCGCTGCTCCGGGGAGCAGAACACGTCAGCAAATAGTAAACTTCTCATGTACTTCTGGCTTCCTCCTTGTGGCTATAAAAGGAGGTAGCCGGTGCCATTTCTAGGGGGGGACGGGCAGAAAGACGAACACACCGATAGAACTACACACTTCTACGCTGCTTGGGAACAACGCCTCAAGCAGCCCTCGCCACCCTCGCCGAGACCTGGGGCTAGCTCCCTCTCTCACCCAGCTTGTAACCCCCTACTACGAGCACTCCGGTGCAAGGAATACAAGATCGATCTCCCAGACTGGACGTAGGGCCTCGATTGCCTGAACCAGTATAAACCTTGTGTCTCTTTGCATCACCATCCGGTTTGGGAGCACGCAGCACAAATTCACTAGTCGGTTGGTTGAGGACCCCCGGTTCCAGAACACCGACACTAGGGTTCCTGCGAGCTCTGGGGTCCTATTCCTTTCTCTCTCCGGCGAGTTCGAAGATGATGGGCCGGGGATGGAGCAGCCTGCACCTCGAGCCCATCCCCTTGCTGTTTGTACGTCTATTTTGCTGTTTCTCCGTATTGCAATGGGTTTTTCGGATGTTGCAACAGATGATTTTTGAATGTTGCAATGTTATTTTTGGGTTGTTGCAACAATTGATTTTCGAATATTTTCATTTCTATGTTTCATGGTTGATTTTTGCGATGTTGCAGTACTACTATTTGAGATGTTGCAGTACATAATTTTCGATGTTGCAGCACATAATTTTTGATGTTGCAGTACATATTTTTTCGATGTTGCAGTATATGTTTTTCGATGTTGCACTACATAATTTTGCGATGTTGTAGTATTTATATTCCGATGTTGCACTGCATAGTTTTTCCACATGTTTGCGATGTTGCACTTGAAGTGTTTTCGTGCTCTTGGGACAGGGGGCGCGATGGGGGACGGGGTGCGTTGGGGAACAGGGACAGGGGCGCTGTGGGGAACGGGGCGCGGTGGGGGAACAGGGATAGGGGCGCGATGGGGAACGAAGTAAGGGGCGCGGTGGGGAACGGGACGTAGTGGGGGACAAGAGCGCTACCTGGAACGTGCGTCCGGACGCCAGCGGGCCAGACATCCAGGCGCTAGGTATGCCGTTAACCCAGTATTTGTAGGATAACGTGGCATGCTCATTGTGAGTTTATATGCACCTGAGTACCCGACACATGGGTCATTGCTACCCACGCTCGCCGTTGCCGACGTGTCTCCCAATGTGTTGATCAAAGCAGTGAACTGAGCTTCAAATATATAATAACTCCGATACAAATATGAGTAATAAATTAAATTAATATTCATAGATCTTGTCAATAGCTACAACTTTTTATAAAAAGAAATCATTTCCATTCGACTCCGTACGAGAAAGAAAAAAATTATCAAAGGAACGAGCCCTGCATGTGATTAATATGCTGCTGAAAATAATTTGTTTAAACATCTTAACGACAAATAAAAAACTCAAAACTACAACCTCATAGATGCTGTCAAGAGCTAATAATTTTCTTTATTACAAATTTCATTACTCCAAAATCGTCCTGGCGTACTATAGTGAGTGGGCCAAAACTTATTCCAAAATACCAGCCCACTATTGTGGGGATTGGGCCGGAGTCCGAACTATCCCAAGCATGCCCTCATGTGATCCCGGCCCACTGAAGCCCAAACTCAATATCCCAGCCCATCGCGCGATCGTGCTCTTGCTAGCTAAACCGAGGCAAATTTTCCTAAAAAAAAAACCTAAACCGAGGCAATCGCACCATTTAAGTCACAAAACAAAAAAGAGGCAATTGCATCATTTTTTTTTAGAGTTTTAGCCATTTAGGACAGAGCAATTGCATCATCTTCTCCATCTAGACTCAAATTTCCGGGGCAGGGCAGCTTGTGATTCCATTCGCGCTCCCGCTCCCGTAGTCTCCTCCACGGCCGTCCGCCGTCGCCGACGCACCCCAAAGCTTTCGGTGTCATTGTTCGTCGATCGGTCAGACAAGCGTGAGCGATGAGAATCATATAGTACTCCGTTCCACGGTGTCACTGTGCGCGGCTGCTTGGTGTGGCGTTGTTCATTCATCAGATTCTGATTCTGGCATTGCTGGTTCGTCTTGCTCTAGCTAGGACTACTAGGTTAGTGTCCCAGTGCTGGTACGTTTGCATCATCATTGCTGCAGCCGAAAGAGAAACGAGCCAATGCAATGACTCAACGACACATAGTAATGGTTTCTAAGGACGGTCGATGAGGTTTGTAGAGGCGGCTCGGTCAGTTGTTCCTACCATACCATCTCTATAAATCATGTATTTATAGAGGTGGCTGATGTTATCAGCCGTCCCTACAAATCGATTTATAGGGACGGCTGGCAACACCAGTTGCCCCTATAATACCTGTTTGTAGGGGCGATTCAGTCTAGAACCACCCCTACAGTATATTTTTTCGTTAAAAAAATATTTAAATTTACAATTCAAATTCAAATTTCACAAACTCCTCAAGATCTTACTGTATCTTATTAGCCCGCTCCTATAAACAGAGGACAAAGGAGATCAAGATAGTGAATCCGTAACACTTCAGGGCAACTTTGCCATTGATAAGACAAGAAATTTGTAAATTGAAATAAGGAATATCATAGCATTGTGGTAATGCTCCGAGACACATGATTCCCACGAATAGAAAACATGGATCCAACGATATGAGAAACAAGATGTCAACTTAATGTGATACTAGGAAAGAGAAAAATGTTAGGAAAGAAGCCACCAGCAGCCCCATACACACAGGTAAGGCTAATAATAAGGCAGAGTGGTGGCTTCCTCTACCGAATATGCCGAGTACTAAGCAATGTTGATAGCATCCGATGACTTGAGGTCAAAACTAAGTGTCTTGGTCATTCCCCATCTCGTGTCATGTTGCAATGCTTTTTTCAGACCAATGCATTAAAAAGGACAGTTTATGTGATATAATTTCTTTAGGAATGCAGTTATCTTTGCAAGATATAGTCAAGAATAGTAAGCATCATGGACTATTTCTGTACTTTCATCTTAACTGTACTTTCCATATGTCCATATGGTCAGCTGCAAACAGAACATAAAACCATAGTTAAATATCCTTGGGATACAAATACAGAATACAGTGTAAGTGTAGTTGACAAGATTGAAATCATGAAAAAAATAAAGATTTGCAACCTACCTGAACTAGCTTTTCAGGCTGCGCAGTCACATTGGAGGCAACACGGACATTATATTCCTTGCCAGGATGATAGAATTTAGCAAGGCCCCAATCTATCAGCCGGAGTTTCCAAAGCTCATGATCTATCATAACATTGTGGGGCTTCACATCTTGGTGCATAATACCTTGTGAATGGCAGTAATCTAATGCATGTATCCAGAAAACAGAATATGCTCGGCAGTCCACCGAGGGGTATCCCGCGATGGTAGATTTGTCGGTGGGGGTGCGCGTAATCAGGAACCGGATGGTGACACAAGGCGCAGAGACATCGATGTAGATAGGTTCGGGCCGTCTGATCGACGTAATACCCTACGTCCTGTGTCTTTGGTGTATTGTATTGATCTGTATGTAGATCCGATCTGATAGATCGTCATGGATCCTATCCACTAGGGGACCCCTACCTCTCCTTATATACTCTGGAGGAGATAGGGTTACAAGTAAAGTAGCCTATTTGGTACTATACAATGTCTTGCGGTGCACGCCGAGCAGCGCCGTGCACGTCTTAACCTTGTGGGCTGGGCCACCTCTGGGGGCGTAGCCCATGTCTTGGGGGCCATACCCCCACAGCTAGTCCCCAAGCCTGACAGTAGGTGACGTAGTCACGTGGTGCTAGGGTCAGAAAGTAGAAGACCAGTTGAGCAGGCAGCCAGTCCCCGGGCGTAGCCTCGAGATGAGAACAAGCACATTCACCGCAAGGTGAAGTGTGCCCACTTAGTCCCCGAGCCTACTGGAAGATGAAGAATAAATCTTGTAGCAGGGTCAAAGGAAAAGAAGTCTGAAAGCTTGCCGACGTCGTCTGACATACGCGTATCAAGACCCCAAAAGTGCTGCCCAAGATCAGCACCCTGATCCGAACAGCATGGAGCAGCTTGATAGCACACCGATGAGACGTAGCAAGATTCAAGCAGCAAGGGAGTCCCCGGCGTCGCTGGCGATGACTGAGCACCGAGGAGCGAGGAGACCCCGGCGTCGCGGGCGATGACCGAGCACCGAGGAGTCCCCGGCGTAGGCGGCGATGACTGAGCATCGAGGAGCGAGGAGTCCCCGACATAGGCAGCGTTGACCGAGCACCGAGGAGCGAGGAGTCCCCGGCGTCGCTGGCGATGACCGAGAAACGAGGAGCGAGGAGTCCCTGGCGTAGGCGGTGATGACCGAGCACCGAGGAGCGAGAAGCGAGGAGTCCCCGACGTAGGCGGCGATGACCGAGCACCGAGGAGCGAGGAGTCCCCGGCATCGCTGGCGATGACCGAGGAGCGAGGAGTCCCCGGCGTAGGCGGCGATGACTGAGCACCGAGGAGCGAGGAGCGAGGAGTTCCTGGCGTAGGCGGCGATGACCGAGCACCGAGGAGCGAGGAGTCCCCGGCGTCGGCGGCGATGACCGAGCATCGAGGAGCGAGGAGTCCCTGGCGTCGCTGACGATGACCGAGCACCGAGGAGTCCCCGGCATAGGCGGTGATGACTGAGCACCGAGGAGCGAGGAGCAAGGAGCGAGGAGTCCCCGGCATAGGCGGCGATGACCGAGCATCGAGGAGCGAGGAGTCCCCGACGTCGCTGGCGATGACCGAGAAACGAGGAGCGAGAAGTCCCCGGCGTAGGCGGCGATGACCGAGCACCGAGGAGAGAGAAGCGAGGAGTCCCCGACGTAGGCGGCGATGACCGAGCACTGAGGAGCGAGGAGTCCTCGGCGTCGCTGGCGATGACCGAGCACCGAGGAGTCCCCGGCGTAGGCAGCGATGACTGAGCACCGAGGAGCGAGGAGTCCCCGGCGTAGGCGGCGATGACCGAGCACCGAGGAGCGAGGAGTCACCGGCGTCGGCGACGATGATCGAGCACCGAGGAGCGAGGAGTCCCCGGCGTCGCTGGCAATGACCGAGCACCGGGGAGCGAGGAGTCCCTGGCGTCGCTGGCAATGACCGAGCACCGAGGAGCGAGGAGTCCCCGACGTCGGCGGCGAGGTCCATGCACCGAGGAGTCCTCGGCGTAGGCGGCGATGTCCGAGCACCGAGGAGCGAGGAGTCCCCGGCGTCGCTGGCGATGACCGAGCACCGAGGAGTCCCTGGCGTAGGCGGCGATGACTAAGCACCGATGAGCGAGGAGCGAGGAGTCCCCGGTGTAGGCAGCGATGACCGAGCACCGAGGAGCGAGAAGGGAGGAGTCCCCGACGTAGGCGGCGATGACCGAGCACCGAGGAGCAAGGAGTCCCCGACGTCGCTGGCGATGACCGAGGAGCGAGGAGTCCCCGGCGTAGGCGGCGATGACTGAGCACCGAGGAGCGAGGAGCGAGGAGTTCCTGGCATAGGCAGCGATGACCGAGCACCGAGGAGCGAGGAGTCCCCGGCGTCGGCGGCGATGACCGAGCACCGAGGAGCGAGGAGTCCCTGGCGTCGCTGACGATGACCGAGCATCGAGGAGTCCCCGGCATAGGCGGCGATGACTGATCACCGAGGAGCGAGGAGCGAGGAGTCCCCGACATAGGTGGCGATGACCGAGCATCGAGGAGCGAGGAGTCCCCGGCGTCGCTGGCGTTGACCGAGAAACGAGGAGCGAGAAGTCCCCGACGTAGGCGGCGATGACCGAGCACCGAGGAGAGAGAAACGAGGAGTCTCCGACGTAGGTGGCGATGACCGAGCACCGAGGAGCGAGGAGTCCCCAGCGTCGCTGGCGATGACCGAGCACCGAGGAGTCCCTGGCGTAGGCAGCGATGACTGAGCACCGAGGAGCGAGGAGTCCCCGGCATAGGCGGCGATGATCGAGCACCGAGGAGCGAGGAGTCACCGGCGTCGGCGGCGATGACCGAGCATCGAGGAGCGAGGAGTCCCCGGCGTCACTGGCGATGACCGAGCACCGAGGAGCGAGGAGTCCCCGGCGTCGCTGGCAATGACCGAGCACCGAGGAGCGAGGAGTCCCCGACGTCAGCGGCGAGGTCCGTGCACCGAGGAGTCCCCGGCGTAGGCGGCGATGTCCGAGCACCGAGGAGTCCCCGGCGTCGCTGGCGATGACCGAGCAGCGAGGAGTCCCTGGCATAGGCGGCGATGACTGAGCACCGATGAGCGAGGAGCGAGGAGTCCCCGGTGTAGGCGGCGATGACCGAGCACCGAGGAGCGAGGAGTCCCCGACGTCGGTGGCGATGACCGAGCACCGAGGAGCGAGGAGTCCCCGGCGTTGCTGGCGATGACCGAGCACCGAGGAGCAAGGAGTTCCCGGCGTCGCTGGCGATGACCGAGCACCGAGGAGCGAGGAGTCCCTGGCGTTGGTGGCAAGGTCCGTGCACCGAGGAGTCCCCGACGTAGGCGGCGATGTCCGAGCACCGAGGAGTGAGGAGTCCCTGGAGTCGCTGGCGATGACCGAGCACCGAGGAGCGAGGAGTCCCCGACGTAGGTGGTGATGACCGAGCACCGATGAGTGAGGAGTCCCTAGCATCGCTGGCGATGACCGAGCACCGAGGAGCGAGGAGTCCCTGGCGTCGCTGGCGATGATCGAGCACCGGGGAACGAGGAGTCCCTGACGTAGGCGGCGATGACCGAGCACCGATGAGCGAGGAGTCCCCGGCGTCGCTGGCGATCACCGAGCACCGAGGAGCGAGGAGTCCCCGGCGTCGCTGGCGATGACCGAGCACCGAGGAGCGAGGAGTCCCTGGCGTCGCTAGCGATGACCGAGCACCGAGGAGCGAGGAGTGAGGAGTCCCCAGTGTAGGCGGTGATGACCGAGCACCGAGGAGCGAGGAGTCCCCGACGTCGCTGGCGATGACCGAGCACCGAGGAGTCCCCGACGAAGCTGGCGATGTCCGAGCACCGAGGAGTGAGGAGTCCCTGGTGTAGGCGGCGATGATCGAGCACCAAGGAGCGAGGAGTCCCCCAGCGTAGGCGGTGATGACCGAGCACCGAGGAGCGAGGAGTCCCTGGCGTAGGCGGCGATGTCCGAGCACCGAGGCATCCTCGGCGTAGGTGGCGAGGTCCGAGCACCGACGTAGCTGATGACGTCCGTGCGGTGAAGTGTGTCCACTTAGTCATCGAGCACGAAGAATCCGAGCACTGAGGAGTAACCGGCGTAGCTGGCGATGAAGCACGAGCGACGAACAGTCCGATCAACTGGTGGCGAAGTCAGCATTGAGTAGAAGCGACCGGCGAACAGTCCGATCAACTAGTCGGCGATGGAGTCCATGAACCGAGCGGTCCGACCAGTTAATCGGTGGAGAAGCCCGAGCACCAGGTGATCCGATCACCTGGACGATGATCCTGCAATACAAATATATAGAACGGGTAGTACATGACGCACAAATAAATAAACTCTGGAGAAAAATCAGCAATGGTGATGAAACGGCGTATGCAGTTCAGCGATCAGTTGGCGTGAAAATATATTTATGTTTAATATAAACCGCCCGAACAGTTAGTGTGTAGCTGAGTCTCCAGCCCTAGCTAGCCCATAGTCCATAACGTCGAGCGCGGAACCCGTGCACGTGTAGGAGGAATAGGCGTGACCAAGGAGCCACTGTCGACCACCCATAACGCAGAGGGCAGACGCTCGTGCACGTGTAGGGAGGAGCCGGAGACAGGGCCGTCTCTGGAGGCGTTCGAGCATCAACGTGACTGTTCGAGGGTTCGGAAAATCGTTTGGAGAGCAAATATGGAGAAAATAGTTCAGAAAAACATTGCGACGATATATGAAGATTAGAGAATATTTAGAAGAATATTAAAGCATGACTTAGCTTTGGACGGAGCGTCTGGTCGGCGACGTATGGCGTTATCTAGTCAGCGTTGATGGCGAACACCTGGCGGGCGGTGAGTTGTTGGTGAAGGCGACCTCGGAGGTGGTTCCGAGATCGGATCTGCTGTCGTAGGGGCTGGTATAGCAGTGATGAATCGTCATCGTGGACCGGCATGGATCTCCACGAGATTGACGACGAGAACGCGTTGTTGATTTGAGGTCCATCTGGCTCGCCATGGATCAAGCGCACACCCCTACCTAGCGCGCCAACTGTCGACAGAATATGCTCGGCAGTCCACCGAGGGATATCCCGCGATGGTAGATTTGTCGGTGGGGGTGCGCGTAATCAGGAACCGGATGGTGACACAAGGCGTAGAGACAGCGATGTAGATAGGTTCGGGCCGTCTGATCGACGTAATACCCTACGTCCTATGTCTTTGGTGTATTGTATTGATCTGTATATAGATCCGATCTAATAGATCATCATGGATCCTATCCACTAGGGGACCCCTACCTCTCCTTATATACTCTGGAGGAGGTAGGGTTATAAGTAAAGTAGCCTATTTGGTACTATACAATGTCTTGCGGTGCACGCCGAGCAACGCCGTGCACGTCTTAACCTTATGGGCCGGGCCACCCCTGGGGGCGTAGCCCATGTCTTGGGGGCCATACCCCCACAGTAATCTAATGCATGTATCTAGAAAACAGAAATAGTTAGGCAAGTCAAATTCACTATAGATTCCTTGATAATTAGTTGATGACTATAGGTTCCTTGTATCTATTTTAAATCTAAATCTAAATACTAATAAGACAAGGCTAGATTATAATGATAGGTTTATAGGCACACAAATTAAGAAATGAATTATCAATCACAAAAGCTCCATAAAAGTGTAGTCAAATTAAGACAGAGAATTTACAGCTTAAGAGAAAATCAAGAAAGTGTCACCTTGGATATTCTAAATGTTGTTCAGTAAACCATTCAAAGCACCAGCAAAAGTCATGCAGGTATTGCCATCCATATTGACACTCAGACAAACACAACCCTGGGACATTAAACAGAATTAACTCAGACTCAAATATGTACACAGACCTCTCTAATTAGTGTCGATGGGTTGACTTAGGACCTACATGCCCATATTTTTTTACAAATCATCATCCACATCATTGTTGGTCACACATCAAAGTCAGTGAAAAAAATCTAATAACAGAACCACTAGTCGACTAGTTGACTTAAAACTCACATGCCCCCGTTCATATTAGTATACTATACAATTTTTCATATGTGGTTGTACTAAAAATCCATGGTGTATACAACATGCATCTCTTCTCATGGTTTTATAAGAGATAACAGAGACTTAATTAATGTGATAAATTTCAAGTATAACCATAATATTTGTCTTTCTTTTTTTCTAGATTCCCAACTAGTGATTATAGGGCGCTAAGAATTTTAAATGGTGGATTAAAAATGCATTCCTTGGTACTAACTGATTCATATCAACAGAACCAACATGTCTTTCCTCACGAAAATGAGCACATTATTATGGCAGCCTCATGAATAAAAGCTATCTTTTGGAAATAGCAGCCAACACAGGGGGTATACGATACATGGACTTCTTAATATTGCAATGAGGATCCAAGAGTAGTGGATAGTAAAAGAATCAAATAGGAAGAGGAATACATGTTAAATAGTACTTCTTATGGAGTTATCTTAGGCATGTTTCATCTAAAACCAGTGTACTGCTTTCACTAATGCAGATGAATTTTACACTATATGTAAATAGAATAGCCTAACATGCAGAAGAAATTACCTGTGCTTTGAATTGGCAGTGCCTGATAGGATCCCTTCTCCTAAATCAACGGACAAGGTATCCTATATACATGAAAATATCAACAGATGCACCATATATCAGAGCTAGTACAAAAATCAATCAGGAACAGTAAGGTAAAAAAACCTTGCAGAGTCCTCCACCGCAGCAGCAACAGGAGACCAGAGCGGCCATGGATCTAGCCGCTCCTACCTGAGTGGACATGGATCTAGTCGTAGAGTGGACATCGATCCCGCCTGAGTGGACATGGATCTAACTGCAAGTTGGAGGAGTGGGTTCAAATCGCAACCACGTGGAGTAGCGACGCGTGGAAGACCTTCTTTTAATCCTCATCGTAGCCCGCACCACTCCTTGCGCTCTCGCCGTGGCTCCCGGTGACAACTTGTGAGTGCCTCCGGCACCAGCGGTGGTGGAGGAAGACGAGGTACCCGCGCCCTCCGAGGTGGGTGGCTCGACGACGGGCATGACATGAGCGGCGACGACGTGAGCAACGGATCCGGGGAGGACGCCGTGACGAAGTGGAAGCCCCACCCCCCCACCCTTCTAGATCTAGATCTAAGAAGGGAAAGGAGGGGGTTGTGGCCGCACCGGTGGAGGGGTGGTGGCCATGCCTATAGAGGAGGGGATTGTGGCCGCAACGGTGGAAGAGGAAGGGGCGGTGGCATCGTCGGAGGAAAAGAGGAGGGGGAGGTGACGGGAGATGGATGGGGTGGTGGCGTTGAAGAAAGAGAGGAGAGGGGGCGAGGGACAGACCGAGGGGGTGGAGGTAGATGTGGACCTGAGTTGCATAGTCCAAGGGCATGACATTTGTAGGGGCGGCTCGTATTACCATACGCCCCTACTGTGCCATTTGTAGGGGCGGCTGCTGTGCTGGAGCCCGAGCACGTCACTGTAGGGGCTGCTCCAATGCCAGTCGCCCCTAAAAAAGCCTCGTTGCTACAAACTGTTTTTCACGTAGTGACAATTGCGTTGCTTAACAGTTCAGAAAAGTGACATATGTACTACACTACATGCCTTATTATTACACGATTGCCCATTTGCCTTGTCCTACTGGTAGTTCCTAGTAGTACTTATATTTTGTTTTATTCATTCATGGCTTGTTTCTCTCTTTTAATTCAATTATTCATGCTATATATTATGTATGTGATATGTGAAGACCGAAGAGCGATGACAAACCCAAAAAAACAAACTTAAGTAGTGCAGACTGCATCATATGTATTTATCAGGATGATTTCTTCAATATATATATCTCGTGTTTTTGTTTATACGATTTTGCTCCAACAATGTCCACAGCGGAAAAATAAAAACTGTCTTCTAGTTGTTTTCCTCTCAATAAGAATTATGTGCTCTTAAGAGTTTTCAAATGCAGGCGCTTCCGAAAGAGAGACAGAAGAATCTCTTTTTTTCGTGAGACAGAAGAATCTTCGACGTGTAGGGTATGAGTATTGTTAGATTGATCTCCACCAGTTGGCCCTACGGTTAATTGGGCCCTTGATCCGCGCCCTGATCGGAGGCGCCCAGCCGTTCTCCTGGCTGATGGGCCCCTACCGCGCAGCGCTATAAAGAGTAAGGTGGGGGTCAGGGCGCAAGACATGAGGTTCACCATAGCCGCTAGTGCCCCACCAGTTTTCCTATCCCTAAGACGATCTAGAGGGCGCACTATAAGCGACGGGAAGCGCCATCGCCTTCGTCGCTGCCACTGGACCGCGCCTGCACGGCTTCCCCGACTCTGACCCCAGTGGCCACGTCGCTGCTGCACCATGGCCAAGACTGCACTTGGCGACCCAAGTCTTCTATCTAAGCTAAGTATTACCCACTGATCTATGTCTACAAATACTTTTAGACTTTTCAATGGCACCAAGAGCCAGGTTGAGTGTAGATCTAGATCAGGGGTAGAAACCCTAACCCTAATGACATGGACAGAGAGGGAGAGGGACTCACCAGAGTTCCTCCGCCGTCACCACCACCACCGTCACGCGGGAAGAGACCCGCCGTCGAGCGGGCAGAATGGGAGCAGTCGCGCGGGCTCAGGGCACCAAAGCGGGCGTGCGCTCTGCCGAAGGGCCCACGACAGCGCCATATCCTCCTCCGACTACCACGGGCGGCCTTGTCTTCGGGCGCCGCCGGCGAGAGAGGGTCGAGGGGGAGAAAGTCAAATGAGGCTAGGGTTAGGGGAGGCAGACCGAGAAAAAAGGGGGGCTCACCATGCTTCTCCACCATTGGAACCACCGCCATTGCGCGAGAAGGAAACCGATCCGCTACGGACGTGAGCACTTGCCGCCGTGCGGTCTCTGTCTCAGGCTCGAGTCTAGGGCACCACCCGAGGGCCGCTCGATGGCAGCGCACTCAACCTCTGACGAGCGCGCACCGGCGAGGGGCCCCACGGCAGCTCCATCATCCCTCTAGCCGTATCACGAGAACCACCGGTGCTCCATCGAGCAGCGCACGCGCGCTCAGGTCGCCGTCGTTGGACCGCTCGACGACGGCGCGCTCACCCTACGGTGGGCGCACGCACCGGCGAGAGGACCGGCGGCGGCGCCATCATCTTGTCTCCGACCGCCAAGGTTCCGGTTGAGAAGGGAGAGAGAGCCGGCGCGGCAAAGAGAGAGAAGGAGAGAGAGCCGGCGCGGCGAGGAGAGAGAAGCAGACAAAGAAAATGACCTAGGGTTTTTCACGGGAACGGCCGCGGCGAGTTTTTACTCGGGCGAGAAGCGTGGATGGCCGTCCGATGCGATCCAACGGACGACGTCACTCGGTCCAGAATCAACCCATGCGGACGAGCGAATTCCCAGCCCAGGCCCAGGTTGCGGCCTGGGCGTGGGGGAGCGAGCGCGCGCACTGGCGAAGCAGGCCGTTGGGCCGCGAGCGCCGACGCTACTAGGCCACGCACTGCCACTGCGTTATGGGCCGCACGCGAGCACGTGATGGGTCGGGCCGAATGCACAATAAAGGTTATAAATTTGTTTATTTATTTTCAGAAGCGAATTTTGATGAATTTTGATTAGTTTTTCATCTCTATTCAATTTTGAACCAACAGGATAAATTGTTTAGAGAGTAGATAATTACACAGTAAAATACTTCTGAAAAGTAGATAAAGAATTTTTCCATATTTCCGCTGTGAAGTTAATGTTTATTATCTTCTAATTGAATTCGAACCGACAAGAGAATTTAATTTAAAGAGCAGTTACTTTTAGTAAATTATGATTATGTTTATCCTCTAATTAAATTGAAACCAACGGGAAAAATTAAATTAGAGGAGTAGTCCGATCTGTTTATGTTAAATTATGGTATTGTTATTTTCTGACCAACGTTGATGATAATAATATTATAATGAGTTTAAGGTTGAAGTTTAAATCTCTAATAAATTTTACACCAACATGTTGAATTTTTCAGAGATTAGATAAAGACCAAGAAATGCTCCTGAACTAATAGAATGTATTTTATTATCGTGTTTCCGCTGCAATGAAGTTGATTATCTTCTAATTAAATTCGAACCAACGGAAGAATTTAATTTTGAAGAGTAGTTATATGTCTTTCAAGTTAATTTATGAGTTTTATGCATTAATTCTATTTTTTTCCCAACAGTGATGTAGAATTGATGCAGAAGTATCTTGTAAGTTTTATTTTTTAACCGACGAGATCACTTGGCTGTATGCCAACGAGCTGCAATGCTGGGGTATGTGAATGAAAAGGCTTGAGTCAAAGCCAGTTCAGGACAGTTTTTTTTGTTAGTTTACTAATTTTCTGATTAAATTGGAAACAACGGAAAGATTTAATTAGAAAATAAAATATAAGTGAACGTTTTAGTCACCATGACTAAATTTTTCGTTACGGTAATTTGTATATAGATTTATCCCGCATAAGGAGAAGTTTGGCATAGTATTTATGCTAGTCAATCCTGCATGGTGGAAAAAAATTCTATGATGACTCATATGTTATTGTATCCCGCATAACGAGAGAAGTTTGGATAGCTCTTATGCTATCTAGCATTGACCACTGCACAATAGAAATGCGCCGTCATGATCAATACCGACCAAAATAACTACTAATAAAAGACTTCTATGTTTATTTATTGTTTGCCTCTCGTGCTTTGGGCAATCATTGTGGCAGCGGCTTCCGTGGCTCTCCGTGATTTGGGAGATTTATATACTAGTATACTCCCTCCGTATCCTAATTAGAAGTCGTTTAGGACATGAGTTCGGTTACCAAGGGTTGATTAATTTGGGGGTAATTTTCCTGTCTTGCCCCTATTAAATAGAGCTGCGGGTGCTATTTGTACAGCAATCTACCATAGCTCGGTTGACCAAGGCTGCGCGGCCTGAGGCCGGAGCTCCACCGTTTGAGTGCTGGCAGCCGCGGTTTTTTTTTGTATTTGCATGGAAAATTGCTCGTTTGCATGGATTTGCATGGTACTGTGCTTGCGCGCGTTTTGGCCCTCCGCTTTGCCCTCTGAGCTGCTCACGCACGTGTGTTTTGGCCGTCTGCGGGATTTCGCCGCGTGTGGTTTTTTTTTCGATTTTTCGCACAGTGCACGCTAGTTCTGTTTGGCCGGCTATCCAGCTACCCCTTCCTATTTAACCGGCGCTTGGACTGCTAGCTCCAGTGCTCTTTCTACCTCATTTCTTTCCACTTAACCGTGCGATGAGTGATTACATCCCTGCCTTTGATCTCAACGTGCCATTAGAAGAAGATGACGACGACAATCTGCCCTTTGATCTCAACGCGCCATTACCGGAGGACGACAACAACAATGGTAAGCAACAATGTTTTTTCAAACTTCTCTGTTTGTTGCATGTGGCACGTCCGGCTGAATGGCCTGTTCTTTTTTTTAGAAAATCAATGGCTATGTGTTTGCCTTTCCTAATATAATCCATGACATGAATATGCTTCTTTTTTCCCGTTTAATTAGATCTTGCTGTGAGTGAACACGACGACGCCGACGACGTGTTTCAATTCGGCGAGCTAGAAGATGACGACGGCAACGACGTCCTTGATGTTGACGACGAGCAAGAAGACCACGACATCGGCAACGACTTCCTTGATGTTGACGAACAAGAAGATCACCACGGCGGTAACGTACCATGTCATTGTTTCCTTTTATACTATGAGCCTTCAATCTTCTCGTTCTAAGAACGCAGTTTTTTTAAGGTTTCGAATTGAACTTACCACTAGATGAATTTGGTGCCGTCGACTTCGATTATGAAGAGAACCTTGCTGGTAACTTTTTTATTCTTGCCATGAAGTAGTACTATGAACTTGCTTGTTCCATTAGCTCCAACTTGCTGTGAAGGAGTAGTATTATGAACTTGCCGTGAACAAGTGTTACTATGAATGAACCTTGCTGGTATTTTTTGTGCCCTATAAATAGAAAATGCCATGGCTATGCTCTGCCGAGAAGAAGTATTTTTTTCATGCATTTGTAGAACTTGCCGTGAACAAGTGTTACTATGACTAAGCATTGTTTTCTTTAACAGAACATGCAGTGGACAACCCAACCGTGGAAGTACAGGTTGGACAACCCCACCGAAGACCAGAAATGTCTGAACAACTCCGTAAACGAGTTTATCAAGTTTTTTTTGACTAGAAGCAACAATGGCAAACTACGCAAGAAGGACACTGCAATTGTCGCCGAGCAATTTGGGCTTCATATACGGACAGTTCAGAGGTTATGGAGGAGAGGTAAAATACAACTTGCAAACTCAGTTCCGGTTGTGGTTTCTAGTCTAAAGAAGGGTAGAGTAGGCCATAAGGTAACCCCTGTTGATTTAGAAGCTTTGTGAAACATTCCTCTAAAACAAAGAATGACTATAGAGGATGTGTGCACCGCACTAGGAATGAGCAAATGGACGATTCAAAGGTATTTGAAAAAAGGTTACCTTAGACGCCACTCTAGTAGCATCAAGCCATATCTCACTGAAGCTAACAAGAGGTCTAGGTTACAATTGTGTGTTGACATGGTTAACAGGGAGTTGCTTGATGATCCAAGGTTTAAGGAGTTGTATGACTTTGTGTTCATTGATGAGAAATGGTTCTACCTACATCAAAAAAATGAAAGATACTATTTGTTACCCGAAGAAGATGAGCCCCATCGGACTTGTAAGAATAAGAACTACATCCCTAGGCTTATGTTCTTGTGTGTTTGCGCTCGACCAAGGTTTAGGGATGGTAATTGTATTTTTGATGGTAGGATTGGTTGTTTTCCACTTGTTTGTTATGAACCGGCTATGAGAGGTAACGAGAGAACCGGTCGTGTCCATGGAGACTTGGTTATGAAGCCCATTACATCGATCACAAGAGAAGTGATTAGAGAGTTCATGATCAACCAAGTGTTGCCGGCTATTAGAGCCAAATGGCCAAGAGAAGATGTGGGTAGACCAATCTTCATCCAACAGGATAATGCACCCTCTCATTTGAAGTTGGATGATCCCTATTTTTGTGAGGCTGCTAAGATAGGTGGATTTGATATTCGGCTAACTTGTCAACCACCAAACTCTCCGGATTTCAACATTCTAGACTTGGGATTTTTTCGAGCTATACAAGCAATTCAATATAAGAAGAATGCAAAAAACAATGGAGGATCTAGTTCCAGCCGTGCAACAGGTAATTTGATCAAATTGTTCACACATGTTTCAATGTTTTTTTAACAACAAATTTGCTCATTCATTCATTTCTTGCACAATTTTTTTGTAGGCATTTTTGGAGTACTCACCACGGCTTGCAAACCGAATGTTTGTAACACTACAAGGTGTCTTCATAGAAGCTATGAAAGTGAAAGGTTGCAACAAATTCAAGATACCTCACATGAACAAAGAAACATTAGAAAGAGAGGATCGGTTGCCATCTTGTATCCCTTGTGATCCATCATTGCTACATGAAGCCGAGGCTACTCTTGCTGCATGAAAAAATTATAATGATGCTTGTTAGCTTTTGTGTAGTAGAGACATCATCCTTTCTTGTAATGCCGATTGTTGCATGAACTAAATTTGTAATGCTGCATGAACTAAATCATCCTTTCTAAGTTATCTTACCGATGCTTTGGCGTCGTCCTTTGTCGGCAGCAAGCCCTTGTAGTGCTCCATGAAAAGCCCGCAGTCCACGTTGATGTGGCCGAGCATGGAGTCGATGGAGTAGTCCGCGTGGACGAGACCGCAGCGAGGGCATGGGTAGAACCGCGAGTGCGCACGGTTCCACGCTTCGCGGTCCTCATGGACGAGATGGCAGCGACCGCAAACGAAAGCGCCCGGCGGCAAGTACTCCGGCACCATCTCGATAGAGTCCGGCACGATGTCGACGGGGTCCGCAACCATCTCGACGGAGTCTAGCACCACCAGCAGCGCCTCGACGGAGTCCTGCGCGATCACGGAGTCCTGCGCGTCGACGGACTACAGCGGGTCGACGGAGTCCAGTGCCTCGAAGACGTCCTCGGTGGTGACCTCCTGCGAGTCCAGCCCGACGTCCACCGCGGCGACCTCCTCCGACTCCGGCCAGACGTCGTCCGCGGCAAGCAGCACCCGCGCGCCGCCGGGCTCCATGGCGAGCGTGCTGATGGCGAGCGTGCTGTGGGTGGGGGGATCAAAGAAGACGGGTCACGCAGGCGAGGCGCCCCACGACGCCGCGTCCGGGCGTGGTAGGCGTAGGCGAGGTGGATTCGTGTGGTTTCGTCGGTCGGCGTCGCCACGGCTTTCGCGGGTATCTGCAAACCGAATGCTTGTTAGCTTTTGTGTAGTAGAGACATCCAGTCGTTTGGAATCGCTTGGACTCGTCCATGCGGCCGGTGCGAGTTCGTGTCGATTAATGGAGGCCAGTCCAAGAGTCCTGAGGGGGCGTGCATGCGGACCGGTGGCGCGCGTGGGAGGCGAGTCGAGGAGACGCGAGGGAGGCGCGTGCGGACGTGCGGCCGGGCGGCGCCGCGTGGCCCCAGGGGCAATCGCGTCCAAAACAGGCTTCGTGGACGCGGACGACATCCTTTGCCGCGAACGCGCTCGGCTCTAGAACGACTGCTAATTAGGATACGGAGGGAGTATGTCTTATCTTTGTTTATTTATTAGTTGATTAATCCTACTTGCTGACTACCATCGCAGTGTGGTGGGAGGCGAGCAAAGTAGGGAGAAGGTGACGTCGCATCGCATTTCTGTCTGTCTGGAGAATTCTTTCCATCCAGTGGTATGTTTAGGGCAGTCCCAATGGTGCATTGACGGTGGTTTCTATCCTCGTTAAATGACTTGTCACGTAGGCAAAACGTTGACATGGCAACATAATTATGAAGAAAGAGAGCAAAAATCATAGAAATGGTTTCTTCACGAAGAAATCAGGTCTACTCTTGACCCAATGCACCAAGAAACCATAAAATCGTCATTAGGGAGAAACCACCAAGAAGATAGAGTTAGGAGAGAGAAAGAGAAAATAATTATTATTCATAGAAATCATGGGTTGAAAAATAATATTTTTTTTAGTGTGGTACCTGTATTATAGAAACTAGGTTTCTTTCATTCAGACGGCCCTTACGAGAACAACGTCACTGCTCTGCGCTGGTGTACGATGTGAAGTGCAGATCGCCGGTGGTTAAAAAGAGAAACAGATCTTCTAGTCTAGCACCTCGGTCGTCCGCACACTTTCGCAAACTAACGTGTCAACTGCTCTGTTCACCCAACAGTTGCTTGCCGACTAGGACTAGTTCTTACTGTGCAAGCTACGACTCTCGTTGGTTTTGCACGCACGCACCCATCAACTTTCTGATTTGCCGGCCACGATGCCCAAACCAATTCGTTTTTCCCCTCAGACCAGTGACGTCGTAGTCACGGCGACAAGTTGGCAGCGCAACGCCAGCAATTATTGGTGGGCCCGCCCAGCCCCACCCGCCTACTAATTATAGGCGGCTTTGATTGAACGGAACCGGTCCACGGGTAGGTGCGAATATCTCGAGATCCGGACGGAGATTCCCAGCCAAGCGCACGCCAACAAAGCAACCGAGGCCGAGGAGAGGTCCGAGTTCTGCCTGCCTGCCTACCGCACAGAAGAGTCGAGCCACCGCAGCTGCCGCGCCACTCATCACACGGTCCACGCCCACCGCAACAGCTTCGCATCTGGATCTCAGCCTTATCACCGTCGTGCGCGCCCACCGTCTGCCGCCCTGCGGCACCGACTCCTGCCACCGTCTTCACCTTCATCGGCATCTTCTTCCGGTGGCAGCAGCAGCGAGGGAAGGGAGGGAACTCCATCCGGATCCCGGCTTGGGTCTTCTCTCCCGAGTCGAGTCCTCACTGAATCTGGTACGTGCCTACATACTGCTCCTCGCTTCCGTATTATACATACCACGTCATGCTCCTCAATTCCGTTTTCAATTTTAATAACTCGACTTCGATCCATGGTCTATGTTTTTCTACTATTTGTTTAGATTTATGACAACCGTTTCGAATTTTAATAACTCGACTTAGACCTTCGCTCGATCCATGCTCCACACTTCCGCATGTTTTGTTTAGATTCATAAAACAAATGAGATTTTTTTTTTGACTGAGTGAGTAGTGTATGTTCGTAGCAATTTAGGTCCAGTTTAGTTCCAGAAAATTTTGCAAAATTTTTCAAGATTCCCCGTCACATCGAAT
Organism: Miscanthus floridulus; assembly: GCF_019320115.1. Taxonomy (NCBI): domain Eukaryota; kingdom Viridiplantae; phylum Streptophyta; class Magnoliopsida; order Poales; family Poaceae; genus Miscanthus; species Miscanthus floridulus. The sequence goes on along the minus strand of NC_089582.1, from coordinate 148,203,647 downwards.
CTTTGGACGCATGCATGAAGCATTAAATATAAATAAAAAATAAAACTAATTACACAGTTTAGACGAAATTCACGAGACAAATCTTTTAAGCCTAATTAGACTATGATTGGACACTAATTACCAAATAACAACGAAAAGTGCTACAATGGCATTTTGTAAAAATTTTCGCCATCTAAACAGGCCCTTAGAGGAGGAGAACAACATGTTGTTGTGCGTGGGATGTTTAGTGTTTATTATCCACCACTTTAGTTGTTTTGTTTAGAACGGTGTTTAATTTCTTAAGTTCTAATGCACTGTCCACGATTAAATATAAACAGCTGATGAGAAATTGAATTCGATGATGCAGCGGTACTATTTTAGTATATAAGATGAGACTAAGGATCTCATGCCATGGCTTTCGTGCTTCTATTTTTTTTGTCGTCTCTTCTCAAATGTTATGATTTTGTGGGAATAAGAATTTTTTTAATCAAAAACCATCGAGGCCACATCCTATTTTGTAGTCTGCAGTTTTTAGCATGAGTCAACCCTCCGAATCTAGTTTCAGAGGTGGAAGAATTTCGCTTTTGCTAGTTCTGTTCGAAAGACCAGATTAGTCAAGTTCTTAACGTCAGCTGAACTGACTTGTGCATGCATATCCATGCAAAAATATCTGTTCATTTGCTTCCAACTTCTAATTGTGCTTGATTTCTTTTTATTAATGATTTATATATACTTCTGTGAGCTTACGACTGATATATTTTTTCTTTCACATTTTGACAGTACTGGGATTTCAATAAGGAAGAGGAAACATCTTAGGGAATGCAGAAAGATGTGCTTCCATGTTGAAGAGCTACCTTGTGAGGGACTTGGCAGGGTAGCACACCATATTCTTTCTTTGCCGGCTCTTGATGACCTTGCAGCTCAAGAGTACACGCATCTTCTCCTCCTTGTGCTTCCGCACAATGGGGTTCGACGTGGCGGCTCAACCGTCTACTTAGATCACCATCTGGGAGGAGACGGTTGAAGTATTCACTCTCAGCCTCTTTGCTAGTTTGGTTTTCAGTCAGAGATAAGTAAGTGCTCTTTGTGTGCATAGCATACAACGGCACGATGGTGGAACATAAAGGAAATGTTCTCATGCACAAGTATGAGATGGGGAAATTGCTTGGTCAAGGGACCTTTGCCAAGGTTTATCATGCTCGCAACACTAAGACTTCAGAAAGTGTCGCGATCAAGGTGATTGACAAGGAGAAGGTTATGAAAGTTGGGCTCATTGATCAAATTAAGCGAGAAATTTCTGTGATGAAGCTTGTCAGACATCCCAATATTGTGCAACTCTATGAAGTCATGGCTACCAAAACCAAAATATACTTTGTGTTGGAGCATGTTAAAGGTGGAGAGCTCTTTAATAAAGTGCAGCGAGGAAGGCTCAAGGAAGATGCAGCGAGGAAGTACTTTCAACAGCTGATTTGTGCAGTGGACTTCTGTCACAGCAGGGGTGTCTATCATCGAGATTTGAAGCCAGAAAATCTTTTGCTCAATGAGAATAGCAACCTAAAGGTATCGGATTTTGGTCTAAGTGCACTTGTTGAATGCCAAAGACAAGATGGCCTGCTCCACACAACCTGTGGCACGCCTGCTTATGTTGCTCCAGAGGTGATTAACAGAAAGGGTTATGATGGTGCAAAGGCAGACATATGGTCCTGTGGGGTCATCCTTTTTGTGCTATTGGCTGGTTATTTTCCATTCCATGACAAGAACTTAATGGACATGTATAAAAAGATTGGGAAAGCAGAGTTCAAATGCCCGTGTTGGTTTTCTACTGATGTTCGGAGGCTTTTGCTAAGGATTCTTGATCCCAACCCCAATACAAGGATCTCAATGGAAAAAATCATGGAAAATCCATGGTTTAGGAAGGGCTTAGATGCAAAGCTACTTAGGTATAATTTGCAGACAAAGAATGCCCCTCAAGTGGACAAGAATGCAGATTTTGATTCACTGAGCACCAACATAACATCGGAGAGCAAGCAACAAGAAGAAAAGAAGCCTACCTACATGAATGCATTTGATATAATATCTCTATCAACTGGTTTGGACCTCTCTGGTTTATTTGAAGAATCTGACAAGAAGATAGAATCCAAATTCACGTCCACCAACACTAGCTCGACAATCATATCGAAGATCGAAGATGTTGCGAAGAATTTGCGATTGAAGGTGACAAAAAACGATGGTGGTTTGTTAAAGATGGAAGCTTCAAAGCCTGGAAGGAAAGGGGTGATGGGTATCGATGCTGAGATATTTGAGGTTAGCCCAAACTTTCATCTTGTGGAGATAAAGAAGACGAACGGCGACACTCTAGAGTATCAGAAGGTCCTGAACCAAGAAATGAGGCCTGCACTAAAGGACATAATATGGGCTTGGCAAGGTGAGCAATCAAAGCAGCAACAAACTATGAGCTAGTGCAACGTTTTTATTTGGAAATTTCCAATCTTTCATGTATTTGTGTAGTTCTCACTTTTTCATTATTCATTTTGGTTCCCCTTGTATTATCAACATAAACTTATTTTATCGTCCAAGGACAAATTTATTTTAAAGTCATGTTTATGCTATTATAAGAGTTTGCTTTAGTGTTGTTCTTCTCCATGATTGAATCCTTGATTGTTGTGATTTTCAACTCCAGAAGGTATTTGCTATAAATGTTATCTTGGATACACCTAAGAAGACATGCCTTTTATTTATACTAAGGTTTGGACGTTTGGTATATATAACAAAGTTGTGTTGGCATGGCCTAAGATGATTGAAAGATTTCCTCTCTATACGATGCTTTTTTAGGTGGCTCTATGCACCATGCTATTTCAGGCGTCATTTGAGCAATATACTATGTCACAGGTTGTAGATAGCATACAAGTTTGGGGTAGAGTTATATGTTTATCAAGTAGATAAAATAAAGTGCATGTTATTGATCGATAGAGTTTATTTTCCGGTGCAAACGCACCTGTGTTAGATCCATGTATCATTGTTGTTGTTTTTCTATGAGAGTTTATGACTTTTTCGGACAACATTGTTAAAATAACCGATATATGTGATGAATCTTGACAGCTAAGAAATAATAAATGGCATACTAAGTTTATTTTGCACCACAAACGCATCTGTGGCTAGTTCCATACATTGTCTTTTTTATGTTGGAGTCAAACTATCGATATTGTTGAAATGAAGTAGTTCATTCGCATTTGTATGCTCTAGCTCTAACAATTGGCGTTAAAAGCAAGCTTTACTCTTTCAAAGACCAAATAAAAGTTTTTTAAAAAAAATAAAGAAAAAAGAGAAGCTAACTACGACCCATATTTTTCTTTATGCGATGAGGAAAACACGGTTCATAATTGGAGAATGTAAAAAAGCATATGGCACAATTGATCCATCATCATTAGTTATGTCTTAAATTAATCTCCAACAAAAAAGAAAAATAAGTAAATTTACTAGGGAAAACCGTGGTTGCTAAACTGTATGGAATCATAGGCAGCAAGTACAACCATTTTTAATTCTATTATGATTATTTTACATGCATGATTGCTTAGCAAACCCATGATTTGGTTGTTGTTTTGCTTTGCTTTGCTGTGGGCAGGACCAGGACGCTTTTCCAACCTAACCTGGCCTACGCATAATTCCATTGACGCGGTATAGCTTGATCATGTATTTTTTCCCTAGTTTCTTGTTATCATAGTATGAAATAAACTGATTTTTAGAAACTTTTTAAGAGATTTCTACGAAATTTCTGCGTTCTAAAGGAGCACGAGATGCCGTGAACCGGAATGGATGCATGGAGGGGACATGGGAGCTTGGCTGCCGACCTCTGCATTCATCGGTGAACCAGTGTGCTGGGGAGTGGGGAGGCTCAGCTTCCTGAGACTGGTTGTTCTCTTGCGATGATTGCAGGCCCCGTCGCTTTCATTTATAGCGGAACAGAGACGACGAGAGACCGTGGCCGTGCAGACGAGAGTAGCAGGTTTCGGTAGCACACAGCAAGCTTATGGAGATGCTTCGGACGCGTAGGCTTTGTTTCGTGAACCACTGGCCTACTCTACTGATCATGCAGGGAACGTGTCTCCTTCAGCTGATAGCTGGGCGTGACACATAATTCATTAGTGTCAATTATCCCAAGCTAAATTCTTGCGGTTTATTTGCAGGATGGGTGGGAAATTCTAGATGTTAGTTTCAGATAGAAAGCGGGTGACAGCTTAAATGAACACTCTATAGCACTATACTAGTTGCTAGCTGCCATTAAGCCTGTTCGGCAGGACTAAAAAATAAACCAAAATACTGTTCCGACTAATTGTTGTGAGCGAAAAATACTGTTCTACCTGAAAACACTGTTTACATGAACAGTAAACCTGTGAGCGCTCACCAGCCCAGCCTCAGCCGGCCAGCCAGCCGAACGCACGTGATCCGTCATTTTCCACAGTTTCAACTTCTCTGCTTCTGACGAGATCACGAGAGTGGTCAGGGATTTGTTTACTGAAGCTGTGCGCTCATAAGCTGATGATATGATATGCGTGCCATTAGTGGTGTCAATTGTCTAGCTAAACTCTTGCAGTAATAACTATATAGGTCTACAAAATACAGCTGTTCAATCACTGACGACTCGGGTTTGTGGAAATCCGTTTCTATAAATATTTTAGTTGAGTTTCAGATGGAAAGATGGTGCAGGTTAAGTGAACGTAGCAGCAACAGGAACGTGGAATCCACCGCTTTGCACTGCGTGATGTCAACTGCATGCATCATTAGTTCAGAGTGATGTCAACTGCATTTGCATGCATCATCCGAGACGACAACACGCATAGGCACAGCCAGCCCAAGGCCGTCACGTGGGCTCTATGGGCTGGGCCGCTCCTCTGCCCGTGGCCAAGACTCCCGTGTCGACTAAACTTGTTACGGCAGTCCTCTGGGCTTAAGATTCTCTTGGTTCCATCATGACAGCTTTAAGCTGGCCCAATCGGCCTGTGCATTTTCCTGTGTTTCCGTGTTCCAGTAAAATTCTTGGTAAAATCCATGTGTTCGAAAGAGGCCTGAGATGCGGTGGTGAACTGGAATGGAATCAAGCAGTGGATGGAGGCTCGGTTTTCTGAAACTGCTTGTTCTCATGCGATGATTGTAGTCTCCGTAGCTTTCAGTTTCAGCTGCTGCCGTGCATTGCATGCATCATCAGTTCAGAGTGATTTGGGTGATGCGGGCCAGCAGGTCTGCGGCCTTATCGTGCCGGAAGAGTTGGTTGGCATGTCCATGCTACAGGGCTGTCTGGAGCTACACACTTACGGAGGAGACAGCCAGCCAAGTGGAACCACACTCATCTAGGGTACAGCTGTAGTATCTTGTACATGCACAAACTCACACCCACGCTATCCATACACACCACACTCACATCACACCTACACAACTAGACCTACAGCTACACACAGATCGATATCCTCGAGGTGAGGCCGTGAGGGCCCTGGGTGGAGTCGATTCCAGGAATCGAACCCAGCACCAGCCGCTCGTACCACCACAAACGAGCCAACCGAGCTATGCTCGGTCCTCACCGTGGAAAGGCACACGCAAAGGCGCAGCTAGCCTAAGGCCGTCGCGTGGGTTTTGCCACTTCCTTTATTCTCCATGGGCCTAGGCCGCTCCTCTGCCCGTTCCCAAGACTCTGGGTCGACTAAACTGTTATTATGACCTTGTCACGGGCTGACTTCTGGGCTCAAGATTCTCTTGGTTCAATCATGTTAGCTTTCAATATAAGCTGGCCCAAATCGGCCTGTGATGTGCCCCACTACGCGCCCGCTGCTGCCGCCTTCTCCCACCGCACGCCGCCCGCTCGCTCCTCGCCTCGGCCATCATGCCCCACCCGCAACGCTCGCTCCTCACTCCTCGCTCCCGCCCGTCACGCACTCCACCCACACCGCTAGCTCCTCGCTCCAGCCGCGCGCCGCCCGCTCCCTCCCGTAGTGTGCGCTGCCTGCCCGGCCGAGCCAAGGCCGGTGCTGGTGGTGGTGGTGCCTGCACGCCGCCGCTAGTGCTTGTGGCGCCACCGCTGGTGCTGCCGCTGGATCCCACCATGACGACCTGAATTGACCGGCCTCAGCCTCCCCTTCCCTATGTTGCAAACATATGTTTCAAATATATGTTTCTATCGTTTCATCTGAATTTTGCAAAAGTAGATTGGGATGTGGATGTTGCACATGTTACAATGGTTATACACGTATGTTACATGTGTATGTTCCAAATATTTAAGCTATTTGCAGATGTGTGTTGCAAAATTAGATCTGAATGTTGCATATGTTGCAATGACATGTTTCAAACGTATACCGATATGTTGCAATGGTAAGGCTAATGTTGTAGAGGAGATGAGATAAGACGGTAGCAAAATGCGGTGGGGGAAGGGGCACAAGACCGAGCGCGGTGGGGGAAGGGGCGTGGAGGAGGACATGGCACGGCTGGGACGAGGACGCTATAGGTGACGCGGGCGTGGCGAGGATGAGACCCCGTGTGGTGATGCACGTACGGCGAGAATAAGACCGTGCGTGGTGACACGGGGCCCACGGGCGTTCTCCGCTGTTACGTGGGCGCGACGGATGCGCTTTCTATTACACCGAGGACTAGACAGGGCGTGAGCGGGTGCGTCGAACAAAAGCTGGATCCATTCGATCCCTGTTAACGTTTGTCTTTCCTACTTTTTTCTGAATTATAAAGACACTCATTTATGCATGCATACTCATCCCATTTAAACGCGCACACATATTACCAATATGAGCATCTTCGAAAGACTAAGACTAAGTTGGCAGATCTTTCTCATTATCGATCGACATGTCATTTATTCAAAGAACAACGTGGTTAAATTCTGAAATAAATTTAGAAAAATGCAAGCACCCGCATCAATTCGAGGATTTAAATTCGGGTGGAAAATTTTTCACTATAAGAAATGTAACAAACTGGCTACGCTCATTTCACGTTTGATCTTCCTACTCGTTATGCAAACTAGATATTCTACACCCTAAAGTCCTAAACGACTTAATGTATCAAACAAATTATACCTTTAACTAGAGGGTGTAGAATAAGTGTTGTGCCATACGTGTCGTGCCTTAGTCCAATTTAACCCCCTTGGTGCTGACATGGCACGACACGTAGACTAAAGGCTTGTTTGGATTTCCTCCTCTAAATTTTAGACCTCTAAACTTTAGAGCTAAAGCTCCAAACATGTGGTCTAAACTCTAAAATTAGTTCTAAACTTTAGTCCATATGACATTAGAGCATTAGACCTTAAAACTGTGCTAAAGTGCTCTAAAGTTTTTAGAGCTCTAAAGTTTATAGACGAGGATCAAACAGGCCTAAAAAACAGCATGAAAACTAGACACGGGTTTGATTTTTTGGTATTAAAGAGTTTAAGGGGTTTAATACTTTGAGGAGAAAAATCAGACGACTAACGATAGTTGACTGGTAAAATATACCTTTTCCATTTTACACCTGCTGCTTCGACTCCACGGGCTTGGCCCAAGTTGTGTCCTCGGCTGCCTGTTGTCTCCGGTGATGGGTTGGGCTTGGCTGACCACACATAGTAAAGAGGATGAAGCAGTGAAGCTCCATAAGTCTCGGCTTGGCACAGCTCTGTTTTTTTTTTTTTTTTTTTGAAGCTGGTCATCCACAGCTCATATTCAAGGTATGTTTAAACACATGAACCATTTCCCTAAAAAAACATGAACTATCAATGGAGTCGTTTCACACGCCGATCTTATAGTATTTTTTTTAGTATTGCGAAACTGTGAAATTCAGTACGTTAAACTGCCGGTTTCCTATCTTCTCTCTGAACAAAAGTTTTTTCTGTCGACAAATGTGAAGAAATCTCTCTCTCTCTCTCTCTCTCTCTCTCTCTCAGATTCCGGCATATAAATATCTTCAAAAGTTGAAGAAATCCCGCCAGCTTTGCCGTGTTCTTTGGTAGACAGTGTGCAGCAGCTCAATCACGTATACTAATATAGGAATATATAAGCATTTGATAAGGTAGGTAGCTTAGCTTCCGTGGATGAATTGAACATGGCAGCATGCATGCATGTGACCATTAATTATTTCCGGCCACCTAATTAAACAGCGCATGGGGTGTGATTGTGAGCTGTGCATTTCAATTTTCATGCATGCAAGCAGACAAGCAGTACCGATACCGTACACCACATTGCCATCGATCCAACCCAACCGGTGACAGACGATGATAACTTAACCCAATGATAATACGGCAGCAGCGCTATCATCACCCATCAGGGAATGAATGTTCGGCTTCAATTTATTTGGTTGATCGCTGCGCTGACCAGCTTTTCTTCCAAAATCCAAACCGTAGTTCTCTTGCTTCTGTTCTGCATATACACTGCATTATTGTTGCAAGCCTTTCGTTGGCTGCCGTGAACTGTCAAAATATAGGGATATATATTATTATACCCGGCCAGATGGATGGAGATTGTATTATATTATTTATTTACCGGTTACCACCATCATATGTTTGGACTTTGGAGGAAGTACAAATAAAGCCAAACACTAGTGAATGAAGTATAAGCCAAATACTGATGGACTTTGTGCATTTGTTTAGTCTGCGTTGTCAACGTTAACAGTTGTTGTTTATTTCATTTCTTCTTCCTAAAGTTCAGCAGCATGCCTCCGGACCTGTTCTACCTGCTGCTCTTTAAAGTAAAGCGGGCGGTATACTTTTCATTTGAAAAGGGAATGGAGTGGGACAACTTTGCACACCGCAGGAAACCACTTTGTGTTTGATTTGATTTCTATGAAGCCATTAAATTTGCCCCATCGCCATCACATGATCTAATCAGCTCCAATAATCAGACGCACTCATTGTATATAGCTCCAAGAGAAATGACAATTAAACAGCCTGTTTGATCGTCACCAACAAGCTCGAGAAAATAAGGGCCTAGTATATCTACACATTTCCCTCCCATTTCCTGCCCTTATCTTTTGGGCTTTTTGTTTTTTCGAGAACACTTTTGGGCTTTTTGTTAAGATATCATTTGGACAAACAAACAATGCCCACCCAATCATGGCTCAGGTTAGCTGACGAGTTACATCCCATTCCCATCCCACATGGACCACATGCATAGCCGCATATATACAGATGAAACCACTTCATCTCACCGCAACTTTTTATCAGGTGTTCATCAGCAGCTTATATATGCTGCCACTACACATCACATGTGACCATGCTATGCTATCAGTTCACCAGGAATAATCAGCATTTCGATCAGTGCTCATTATTTTGCCCCGTCTATCGTCATGAGAGATGAGGTGGCAGATTGATAAGGAATAATGGCTATAGGGCAGAACAATAATGCGCAGCTGCTGCAAGCGTCAAGCAACGGAGTTGGGAGGGACTGAGGGAGAGGGACCCCTGTGAAGTTTGGTTGCAGACCGCAGGGCAGCATCTAAAGCGATGTTCAGTACTACTGAATACTGATAGCTAGCCGGTCCTTTACTTCGTCATATGTCCTGTTCTAGAGATCGCTAGCAGTTTATGCTCGATGTTTCCCTGGTAGTCTGCTAATTGCTTGAACACCGTTTGTTTCGTCAACATTGACAACTTCCGTATACGAATTTTTCAGCTAGCTTTGGACTTGTTCTTCTACCATTATTACACCTTAAAGTGAATGAGGCGTGGTATATATACTCTATTCTAAAAATTGAAGCGAGCGAGCGAGTAGAGTACATTGGACGAAACGTATGTTATATATACACGACTGCTTTGCACGTCTCAGCTGACCATTAATTGGTTTGCCCATCACCATCATCAGTTGAAAGTATATAATCAAATCCACACGTTAATTAGTTCCAACACACACATGACAATTCAATAGTTTGTTTACCACTAATATCTAGCTTGCTTGGTAAATTAAAGAAGGGCCTAGTAGCCGGCCGCATCCATCCAAAAAAACAGACCGAGAGGAAAAGCAGACAGACCAATGCAAAAGGAATCCCCGCTGCGTCAGCAGCAGCATCCATCAGGCTTCATGCCTTCATCACACCATCTTTAATTTCTATCAGTTGTTCATGTGACCTCACCTACATATACCTGGCTACCTTGCCTTGTGACACCATCTGATTCTGTATTGACTGTATATATATCACACAGCTAATAATTGAACAAGGAACACAAGCAGAAGAGACACCGGCATCGCTCTTCAACTGGTCCTCGTAGTTTTGGCCCGTCAATTCTGATGAGAGGTGAGGTGGCAGATTGATAAGGACTAAAGGCCAGAATAATGCAGCTGCAGGCATCAAGCATGGGTGTTGTTGTGAGGGAGGCACGCACCTGTGAAGGCTGTTGCAGTGCACCATCTAAAGCAGTGTTCAGTATACTGCTGACGGCCAACCGGCCCATTGCTTCGTGTCCAGTTCTAGTGACGGCTGCTAGCTACTACCAGTTTTCCCTTCTTCTGTCCAGGCATGAATGGCTCTGCCGCAGGTCCGAGCGTTCTGTTCTGTCTTCCTTCTCGCTACAGATGTCACTCTCTATGTCATGTTCATGTTCATGTTCATGTTCATGTTCATGTTCATGTATTTTAGGTGTAGTACGTGTGTGGCTGACTGGGACACTAGAGCTAGTTTCTGGATCACTTTAAGGATCGGATGCATGGTTGGGCAGTTGGATCGAACCTGGCCACGAAACATCTGGTGAACATACGTACGTTTAGGTGGTGTTTGGTTGTCCCTCTTAAATTTTTTAGTCGCTGTCCCATCGAATATTTAGACAAATGCATGGAGTATTAAATATAGACTAATTACGAAACTAATTACATAGTTTACGACTAATTTATAGGACGAATCTTTTAAGCCTAATTAGTTCATGATTTGACAATGTAGTGCTACAGTAAACATATGCTAATGACGGATTAATTAGGCTTAAAAATTTCGTCTCGTGAAATAATGACAGATTATGTAATTTATTTTTTATTAGTATCCGAACACCCCATGCAACCTCCTCCTGACACACCTCCTAAATTTTAGTCACTGGATCCCAACATCACCTTAATTTGGTCCATGAACCATCAATGCAATGACCTAGCTAGTACTAGCATGCATTATTCATGAAGTGTAAGTTGTTGTCGATCGATTCCAATGCAAAATAATGTCGAGCTCGATGGCTGAGGTTAACGTGTAATCGATCCATAGTTATCCGTCCAAGGGTCCACAGTTTAGTTTCTCTCGATCCATCCGTTGTTACGCATGGCTGTGGCTGGCTGCACATCCTTTTCTCTATCTATCTTGTTTGTCCTCCATCAAGTCAGAGCACAACACCTCTGTCGATCTTGACCGCGAAATCGTCAGCGGTGGTATGATATTGATAGAAACACTGGGAAAAGCGCTGCACTTTTTCAACCTGCCATCGCTACCTGCCTGTTGCCTTCATGAAGACGAAGGCTAGCTGTGTTATCCAGACTGCGCGGGTGGTGCAGTGCAATAGAGCTGTCCCGTTTGAACTTGTCGTAGCTCGGCCGTACGTCGCGGTCATGCCCGGCGGCAGTACAATGCACCAAGCCGCATGCAGCCGCCGGCGCCGCCGTCTATTGTCCCGCCCGACGGTCACCGCGCAGACCGGACCACAATAAACGCGCATCGCATCTTTTAGGTTTAGAGACGACGCAAACTAGCCACGGCCGCGCTGCCGCTGCCGCTGCTTTTTGGCTCGTTGCACCCGGGTTCCCGTACGTCCTCGTCAAGGATGGGCTGGGGCACAGGTGGTGCATGCTCAATCAAACGCACAGGCCAGTTAATCCGGCAGGCAGCAGCTGCAAGCATGGGCGACCAAGCAAAGCAAGAGGTCCAATTCATATTAAGTTTTCAGTCTACCTCGAACTATAGCAACAATCCACACTAAAATCTGTTACTGTTACTGTTTTCTTGTGTGAACACATAGCAAGTGAAAGCGGCGTCGAAAATACCCTCTACTGTGGTACTGTAGCCGCTGTAGAGGCAGGCGCCGAACGGCTCACCTACCGCACTATAGCCACATGTAGGGACAAGCGCAGAAGTCAATCCTGCTGTGTTATCTAGTTATTGTTACAGCATATGCGCTGTACTTAGACTAGATGGATAGAGTTGTATATATAGTTTGTCACTACAATTCAACAAAGAGAGAGTTTAGATTTGTCATCTCCTATATAGGACTCCGGCCAACGCTGGTGTTTGTACTGTGTGTGTATACTCTGTTCTCCCTCTTCTTCTATCTCTAGACATAGTGTGTATGGTCGGACAGCCTCGGTCGTGCTCGGCCGTGGTCGGTAAGACTGGTAAGTGGTCAACTCACCTGAGTCGGTGATTCTGTGGGCTAACAAGTGGTATCAGAGCCGTAAAAGCGTCGTCGCTGGACTAACCGCTGGCGATGACGAACGGTTTGGAGATGGGCGATAGCACTGGCACTGCTGTGGCTGCCCAGCCACGACCGGAGGTCATTGTTCGCACGGTGTGGGAGGTCAGCGGCACCAGTTGATCGACGCTGACTCGCACCAACTATGGAGAGTGGTCAGCAATCATGAAGGTCAAGCTCAGAGCCCGACGGCTCTGGATTGCTATTGATAAGGGTACTGACAACGAGGAAGATGACATGTCAGCATTGGAGGCTATCCTCGCTGCTATACCGGCGGAGTACAGGGAGCCGTTAGGAGCGAAGAGCTCTGCTAAGGAGGCGTGGGAGGCTATTGCGGCGATGCGCGTCGGTTCCGACCGTGCAAAGAAGGCGACAACCCAGCTTCTGAAGCAGGAGTGCGTCAGCCTCAAGTTCAAGGATGGTGAAATGGTGGAGGACTTCTTCCTCCGCCTACAGACGCTCATCAACAAGCTGAAGAGCCACAACGTCACCATCGACGAAGAGGAGACGGTCTCCAAGTATCTCTACTCCGTGCCGATAAAGTACATCCAGATCGCTCTCTCTATAGAGATGATGCTGGACTTGTCCACCCTCACCATTGAGGATGTGAGAGGTCGTCTGTCGACGGTGGACGAGCACCTAGAGCAGGCGACATCAACGAAGGACGACGGCAAACTGCTGCTAACAGAAGAGGAGTGGACTGCTCGGAGGAACTCCGGGAAGGCAGCCTCCTCCAGTCATGGTGGCGATGGCAAGCGCTGCGGCAAGGCTTCTTCGAAGAAGAAGAAGCAGGTCGACCCCAACGCCTGTCGACGCTGTGGGAAGACAGGCCATTGGGCACGAAAGTGCCTAAATTGTAAGCAGAAGAAGAAGACTGAGGCTCATCTAGCGTAAGCTGCTGCTGATGATGAGGCCACTATCCTGATGGCGACGTTCTGTGCACTGCACGACGTTGAGGCAGAGGAGAAGGAAGAGGTGACGACGGTGGAAAAACCTGGGAAGGCCCTGAAGGCTATCAACCTCGACGAACCGCGCGCCCAAGTCCACCTCAGACGTGTGGGCACCGACCAGGAGCAGCGATGGTACTTGGACTCTGGTGCCAGCAACCACATGACGGGCTCCAAGGCATCCTTCTTCGAGCTCGACGATGATGTTACCGGTACGGTGAAGTTTGGTGACGGCTCACGGGTGGCAATCCAAGAGCGCGACACCATCATCTTCAGGTGCCAGAACGGGAAGCACCACGTGCTAACGGATGTATATTATATCCCATAGCTGTGTTCTAGCATCATCAGCATTGGTTAGCTAGATGAGCGCGGTAGCGAGGTACTGATCAAGGACAGGGTCCTTAGGATCAGAGACCGGGAGCATCGACTTCTCGCCAAGGTGAAGATGTCCTAGAACTGGTTATACCTGCTCGACCTAAAAGTAGAGCAGCCGGTGTGCCTTGCGACAAGGCACACCGAGGAACCGTGGATGTGGCATGCCTAGTTCGGACATCTTAGCTTCGACACGCTTGGTTGGCTGAAGAAGATGGTCCAAGGGCTACCCCACATCAAGCACGGAGGCGAGCTGTGTGACAGCTGCCTGGCTAGGAAGCAGATGAGGCTACCATTCCCAAAGACGACCAAGTATCGCACGAAGGACGCTCTCGACCTCGTCCACTATGACCTCTACGGGGCCGATCATGCCAGCTACAAACGGTGGTCGGCGGTACTTTCTCCTGCTCGTGGATGATTGCAGTCGCTACATGTGGCTACAACTCCTGATGAGCAAGGACAAAGCGGCAGTGGTGATCAAGAAGTTCAAGATGTGCGCAGAGGCCGAGAACAGCAAGAAGCTCCACGTGCTGAGGACTGATCGCGATGGCGAATTTACTTCAGTGGAGTTCGTTGCGTACTACGCGGATCAAGGTGTGGTGCGACACCACACCGTGCCGTGCTCACCACAATAGAATGGCGTGGTGGGGAGGCAGAACCAGACGGTGATCGGTTTTGCTCGATCCATGATGAAGGCCAAAGGCATGCCAACAAGGTTCTGGCGTGAGGCAGTGACCACGGTGGTATTCATCCTCAACCGCTCTCCGACCAAGGCCCTGACGGGCAAGATGTCGTTCGAAGCTTGGTATGGACGCAAGCCGAGCGTGTTCTTCCTCCAGACATTCGGCTGCATTGGGCACATTAGGAAGACAAAGCCGATCCTCACCAAGTTGGAGGATAGGAGCACACCGATGGTGTTCTTGGGCTATGCGTAGGGTACCAAGGTGTATCGGCTCTATGACCCACGTGGAGACAAGGTGCTTGTCTCGTGCGACGTCGTGTTCGGCAAGAAGGTGGCTTGGGACTGTACCAGTCCAAGCACGAGGGAAGCTGGCGGCTTCACCGGCACCTTCATCGTCGAGCACTTGGTCATCCACAGTGGTGGAGACGCTAGGGAAGAGGTGCCGAGCACTCCAGCGGGGAAAGGAGGACCTCGTCGTCGGCGTGTATGTGGACGACTTTATCGTCACCAGCGCCCGCACGGAGGACGTCAACAGCTTTAAGAGCGAGATGGCGGCTCATTTTCGAATGAGCGATCTCGACGCACTGTCCTACTACCTCGGCATCGAGGTGAGACAGGGGAAGGAGGAACTCATGCTCGGTCAAAGCGTGTACGCCTCTAAGCTGTTGGAGCGGAGTGGTATGGCTGAGTGCAAGCCATGCGTGACTCCGATGTAGGAGCGGCTGAAGCTAACAAAGGCCAGCACCGCGGCGAAGGTGGATGCAACACTCTACCAGAGCATCGTCGACGGTCTACGCTACCTAGTCTACACGTGGCTGGACATTGCGTTCGCCATGGGCTACGTCAGTCGCTTTATGGAGGATCTCAGAGAGGATCACTGGGCTATGGTGAAGCGGTTACTACGCTACATCAAGGGGACAGTAGATCATGGAATCATCTTCCCAAAGACCGATAGGAGTAGGCTGCAGCTCACTGTGTTTAGCGATGCAGACATGGCAGGGGACATCAACGGACGACGGAGCACCTCTGGCATGCTCGTCTTCCTCAAACCGACTCCAATTTCATGGTTGTCGCTGAAACAGAACATGGTGGCGCTATCTTTGTGCGAGGCAGAGTACGTAGTGGCGGCCACAGCGGCGTGCCAAGTTGTATGACTGCACCGGCTGCTGGGTGAGCTGACCGGTGTGGAAGCTCATCCACCAGCACTGATGGTGGACAACCAGTCTGCCATCGCCCTCGCGAAGAATCTGGTTCTACACGACCGGAGCAAACACATCAATGTGAAGTTTCACTTCCTCAGGGACTATGTCGATGGAGGGCAAATCGTCATCGAGTTCGTCGAAACTGGTCGGCAACTCATGGACGTCCTCACCAAGCCGCTCGGACGTCTTTGACTCATGGAGCTGAAGGAGATGATCGGCATAGATGGGGTACAAGGGGTAGCAGTAGGATTAGGAGAAGAATTATTAGATAATCTATTGCTTCCTTGTGTGAACACATAGCAAGGGAAGGCGGCGTCGAAAAGGCCCCCTACTGTGGTACTGTAGCCGCTGTAGAGGCAGGCGCCGAATGACTCACTTGCCGCACTGTAGCCACATGCAGGGATAGACGTAGAAGTCAGTTCTACTGTGTTATCTAGTTGCTATTGTAGCATGTGCGCTGTACTTGGACTAGATGGATAGAGTTGTATATATAGTTTGCCACTGCAACTCAATAAAGAGAGAGTTCAGATTTGTCATCTCCTATACAGGGCTCCGGGCAACGCTGGTGCTTGTACTATGTGTGTATGCTCTGTTCTCCCTCTTCTTCTACCTCTAGCCATAGTGTGTGTGGTCGGACAGCCTCGGTCGTGCTCGGCCATGGTCGGCAAGACTAGTGAGTGGTCGACTCACCTGAGCTGGTGATCCTACGGGCTAACAAAATCACCGCATGAGCACGGAAAGCCAAGGAGATGATGTCTGGCACCTGTCCAACATATAAATATCCTTTATAAGTCAATGATAGTCATAGAAAAAAGTGACAGAGAATCTGTTAGGGTTTTGTTGGGCTGTGTATCGTATCGGAGTTTGTTAGTGGCACATCTAGGGATCCATGGCCACTCCTGATACTATATATTTAGTAGTCTTCTATGTTCGCATTTGAATTTTGCTTAAATTAATCTGTCATTGAACATTTATTCATCGGTTTGTAAGATCCTAACTTTGAGTCATTAATAGTCAGATAAACACATTTCTATATTCATCTACACCCATGCCGCCTCATCATCCCTCACAGCGGCATGGGCGGCACACAACACCATTGTCGCTAGGCGCTTTAGCCACTCCTGCCTGCCTTACCACCCCGAGAGTGGGCGACCGATGGTCTACACATCCACAAAAATAACAGGGGTGGGGCCTCTCCCCTGTTTGAGTGGGTGTTTCTTTTCTAAATCTAACGATGTCTCAAGTGTCGGTTACAACATACTCGGCGGGTTTGGTGTTTTTCCACCTAGATCTTCGGCCTTGGGGTCCACATCTGCCACCCCACCCCTTGTCAGATTTGTGGGTCTTTGTAGCTTTAGTGGCGCTGTAGTCCAACCTGATGGCGGTGGTGTTGTAGAAGCTTGGAGGCACCTCTCTCTCGGTGATGGTGAGGTAGTGGTGCCCTAGCTAGCATGCCTAGGTATGGGCACTTGGCCATTTCAACTTCTTCGTTGGTGTGCTGGTCTTGGCCCTACTCCATGGCTACAATCAGCAAGTCGTAAAACTAGGGTGTGGTCATCGGTGTGGCTGTAGGTTTTGGTAGGCCTCAACAGCTTTGTGGCTAGTCTTGCATGGTGGTACTAGTTCAATGTGGTCCTTAATGACCGCTGACTCCGCCCATTGAATGTCTCCTACCGCCCATCAAACTGCCACCACCATTGTATCAGCCACCGTTAGGCCCCCCATCTTCTAAGATCGCAGATGGTCCCTTCCCTAACCTGGATTAGAGGAAGAGGCACATGCTTGGCCTAACCAGAATCAGAGTGAAGGAGACAAGGCACATGTCGTGTCAAAACTGAGGAAGATGAGGCGTGTAGGTGTCAATTCTACACCATCCATAGAGCGTCGACACGCGTTCGTGCATCAACATGTGTCATGACACACACACACACACTTATTAAAGATTTGGGTTGAGGGAGCACTACTGCAATAAGCATTTTTAGAGGCGGGCAAACCAATCCCTTCTATTAAATGGTCACTTTTAATAGCTATTTACACAAGTGATGGGCAATGCACACCTCTGCCCTTAAAGTGCCCACTTCTATTAATAGTCATTTTCAAAGTTGAGGATTTAAGAAGTCCATCTCTATAATAGGGACAACAACCTTAGATGCTGGTCTCTATTAATATTTGATTAGTGTGTGTATATAAAAGACGTTTGTTTGAATCCGCTTGACCATCTAGCACAACAAAATGCCCACCGAAGGTCGATCTACAAAATGACCACTTTTAGTAGGAGTGGTGGAGTGCTAGAAGATAACTTAAGTGCACGATATGGTGGCAAAACTAGCTATCCACAGATCTTTGGCCGTACGTTTCAAATTCAAAATGCCTAGCTCATGGACTCTGGACGGGACGTCACGAACCCAACACCTGCGCTGCTCCCATGTCCGAATCGTGCCCCATGCCCCGAGTCCTGCCCAACACCTACGCCTGTGTCTGTCGTAGGGACCCGTGCCCACTCCACACCCTGCACGGGGAAACCCATGTGGGTTGAGCCATGGCTACGCCCCAGCAGCAGCGACAACCACAAGTCACGCCATGCAACACCCCGATCTACTTTTGCAATATCCAGATAAAACTTTTGTAGCATACATCTAAAATAGATAAAACATTTAGAACATACAGTTGAAACACCATTGCAACATGTGGAACATCCCTATCTACTCTTAAAACATCCAGATGCAACACATGCAACATACAAAAGAAGACAAATGAAAAACTTGAGACATGCGTCTGAAACACTTGCAACATACGTGTACAAAAAATAGATGAAAACATTGTGGATAGATGCTTGCAACATACGTGTACAACCATTGCAACATATGCAACATTTTGATCTAATTTTGCAACATCCGCATGAAATAATTGAAATATATATCTAAAACAACTAAAACACTTGAAACATGGGCTTGCAACATGTCTGAAAGAGCGTCCAGAAATACTTGAAACATAGCATCGCCACGCGGCCAGGACATACCTGGTGGGCAACTATGGTGGTGCAGGCTCGCTGGATGGTGTGCACCCGCATGCCCCCGCCATGCCCACCATTGCCCAAGGGAGAGGAAACATTGTCGGATCTAGAGAGGGCGCCGACGGCCGAGGTAGTGGAGGGTCAGTGGCTTGGTTGAGCTCACCGACCGTGCGCCAATGGCTTGCTCGAGCCACTGGCCGCGAGCTAGATCCGGTGGCACGCGGGGAAGGTCGCGACCACCATAGAGTGGAGGAAGGGGACCCATGGAGGCCACCAGACTTGAGGGAAGACGCACATGGAGGAGGGGTGCCGCTGGATCCATGGAGGGGAGGGGAGGCTACGACGCACAGGAGGGGACGCCCTAGCGTTTGTAGGGGTGATTTTTTGTGAAGAATGGAGACAGCAGGGTCCATTCCAGAGCGGGCGAGAGGCTACGACTATATGGGACGCGGTGCAGGCAGGGTCCGTTATAGAGCGGCGTGACTTAGACAAGGTCCGTTCGGACAGATTGACGACCGAAAAGGAGCATTACCATTTCAAATTTGGACCAAATTACGACCCTCGCCGCGTCGAGGTAAAATGCACCGTTGTGTTTAGTTATTGTACAAGTTGTAATGCTCTAGTAGATTTCTTCCTTGATGCATGCTTGCTTACTTGCCGTAGTGCTGTTGATCGATGAGCTTCCAATAAACACGATTAGGTTTCTCATGCGTGAAGGCGTGACGTACAGTGTCAGCCCTTGAAGGGTGCACGGGGTGCGATGGCCTAGGGCCCATGGAAGGGGGGCCTGCCCAAGACCCCACGTATACACTATAGATACGGACAGAGTCACTATAGGCCGCCAGCGCCTGACCCTTTAGCAGTCAGCCCAGGAGGCCAGGATGGCAGGAGCCCCCACGTATTGACGTATACAGACTGATAGGACACACACTCATTACTGTAGGCCAGGCCACTAGGCCCTTTAGGCTTTAGCGGTTGCCTTTAGCGTGTATGCGTCGTGAACGCTTGCCCTGTCGTCCAGGACCTACGCCATCGTCTGTGATTCGTCTCGCTGAGTCACCGATTACCGTGCCGCGAGTCGGCGAGTGTGAGGCTATGACCTGCTCCTACGAGGCTGCGACCAGTACTGCCTGCGACGCCGACACGCCGACCAGTGCGACGATCTAGGTATTTTTTTCAACCGTTTTTTAATCTAAATTAATTACTTCAGACTTCTATTACTCGGTACTCATATAGTCGTGTTTTTCTTTTAATTTAGGTGTCAAAAACTTAAAATGTTATCTAAGAAACATTTGTCGGGGTCTCATAAAAGAAAATGAAAAAGAGTAGAAGATCAATTTATTGAATCTCAAAAAGGTGCTATACATAAGTTTTTTTCAGCTTCAAGCAGTGTTGTGCCTGATGATAATCCTGTAGATGCACTTGATATTGAAGAACAAGGACAACAACAGCAACAAGTTAATGATAATTTAAGTGAACGAGTTGATGACATTGATGATGCTACAAAAAATGAAAATTTACGGCCTTTCTCTTAACCTAAAAATTCAATTGATGATGTGCAAGAAGCATCTATTCATGATGTCTTTGATCCTAGAACTTAGGGAAATCTTGATAATAAGGGTAGAGATATATTGATTGAAAAGGGGTCGGTGAGAGAATTGAATCTTGAGTTCCCTACAGATGCTCTTAATAGACATTTTTCATATGCTTACTACTCGAGAAAGTTAAGCAATGGTGAGGTGGTTGATAGAAAATGTTTGGTTTACTCTAAACATGTGGATAAAGTTTTTTGTTTTTGCTGCAAATTGTTCAAATCAAGTTAGAGCAAAAGTTTGCTAGCACATGATGGATTGAGGGATTAGAAACATCTTAGTCTTAGACTCAAGCAACATGAGAATAGTGTTGAGTATATAACAAACATGAATACTTGGAATGAACTTAGGCTAAGGTTGAGCAAAAATAAAACAATTGATGATGATTTGCAACGAGAAATTGTAAAGGAGAGAGAGCGTTGAAGATAAATTTTAGTAAGAATTGTTTCTGCTGTCAAGTTTCTTGCTAAGCATAATTTGGCTTTTTGAGGGAAAAATGAGAAATTATATCAAGATAGCAATGGTAACTTTCTGGGCACAATTGAAATGATGGGTGAATTTGATCATGTGATGCAAGACCATATTAGGCGGATTCAAAATAGTGAGATTCATCATCATTATCTTAGGCATAAAATTCAGAATGAGATGATTTCTCTTCTTGCAGATTGTGTGAAACAAACTATACTAAAGATCATCAAAGATGCCAAATATTTTTCTATGATTTTAGATTATACTCTAGATATGAGCCATGAAGAACAAATGACTCTAATTATTCGGTGTGTCAATATGTCGAGGAATATTTCAATGGTAGAGGAGTTCTTTCTAGAGTTCTTGAAGGTAGATGACACATCAGGATTGGGTCTTTTTAATGAATTAAAGAATGTATTGGTCTCTCTTGATTTGAATATTGATGATGTGAGAGGACAAGGCTATGATAATGGTTCAAATATGAAGGGTGCTCACCAAGGTGTTCAGAAGCGCTTGCTTGAAATTAATCGAAGAGCACTATACATGTCGTGTGCATGTCATAGTCTGAATCTTACTCTTTGTGATATGGGAAAATCTTGCATGTAAACTATTATTTCTATTATACATTGTTTTCATATAATATGGCATGATTTAGGAAAAGTTTCAAACTTACTATTTGTTAAATCTTGCAGGCAAGCTATTTCTTTTTTTGGTCTCATCCAACGTATATACACATTGTTTGCAAAATCTACCAAAAGGTGGAAGATTTTGATGGACAATGTCTCATGATTGACAGTTAAGTCATGGTCTAATACACGTTGAGAAAGCCGGATAAAAAGTGTTCAAGCTATCATATTTCAAACTCCTCAGATAAGATCAGCTTGAATAGCGCTAGAGAAGGCTTCAACTGATGACCCAATGGCAGTTACTGAATGTCAATCTTTGGTGAGTGCACTGGAGAATTTTGAATTTTTAGTTGGTTTGGTTATTTGGCACGATATTTTATTCTCTATAAATAAGGTGAGTAAGAGGTTACAATCTAAAATTATGAGTATAGATGATACTCTCAAACATATTGAAGGTGTCATATCATATTTTAAGAAGTATAGAGATGAAGGTTTCACTTCTAGTATGGATACAACAAAAAAAAATCATCTGCTCAAATCTACTAGTCAATGAAGCAATTGCAGCATCAATCATAACATTGAAGTACTCTACTCTAAATGAGTCCACAGCAGACCGTTGTATTTCCTCATCTTGATTATCTTGTTCATCAAAATGTTTCTTTCTCTTTTTTTTGACGTTTTGTACGAAATTTTGGCTCTGTATCCATTTCATATGCTTGTTGCTGATGCATGTTGGTACGGAACCTTTTCGAACCCCCTATGAATTTGCACCCAACTTCTTTTCTAATAAACTTTCATCGAACTTGTCGACTTGCTTAAAATATGCATTAATTGCTAATATCTGCTAGCTAGCTAGCTCTTCTTGGTGAATCGGGAGACTTGAGACAGCCTGCAGGCACTTACATTGCATTGGGCAGCCGCCCTGGCTGGTGCCTGGTACCGTGTTACATAGCAATTCCGGCAGTAGCCCCGAAAACAGGGTCTCTATTTTTTATTTAGGTGGTCCTCCTATTTATGGATGTCTAAAATTTTGCTGCTACTCCAACAGCACCACCCAAATGAAGGCCCCTAAATTCAAATCAGCAGTCAATGACGTAGGGGACCCACTTGTCATTGGCTTAAATATTTCTTCCCCACATCCTCCACACACAGGCCAGGACGAAGCCGGTGGGGTCGGTGTCGAGCAGCGGCATGCAGCCCTCGCGGGCGTAGCAGCCGAGCGCAACGCGGATGAGCACGGCAGCGGCCTTGCCGCGGGGCTCCGATCTTCGGTGCGGGCAGTGGAGCGGCCAGCAGAGGAGAGAGGCCCACGCGCCCGAGTGGCGGAGCAGAGCACCGGCACGCTCTCGCGGCCGGGCAGAGCGCTGGCGCAGTGGAGGAGAGGCCCACACGGCGGAGCATAGCACCGGCACGCTCGCGCAGCGGGGCACAGAAACGACGCAACCAAAGGATAGGGGCCGGCTGTTGGGCCAACAAGAATGAGGTCCCAGCGGAAGATTTGGGTGTTCATCCCAGAGCTCTAGTAGGGTGTGTTGAAGCTGCTTTTTTATTCCTGGAGTTGCTCACGTCGTACACCTGATGAAAACGCTGGAGATTATTGTACCACCACGAACCATTTTTTGTACTTTGCATTGGAAGGAGGCGAAGCCAAACAGAGGTTACGTTTTGTGAAGTACTGGAAATGGATTCACATACAAATAAAGCCAAATAATTGCTTGATGAAACACCGTTTTGTTTTGTCAACATTGACAGCTTTATAATAATTTAAGATTGACGAACTTATAATAAACACCGCGGCTGTCTATAGCTTAAAGAATAGCATCATTAAATTCTAGTCCACAAAATAAAAACATCAACGTCAAGTTAAGGTACGCACGAAGTATGGCGTGGTGATAAATATACGCTTTATTATATATTTTGAAACGAAAGCGAGCTAGTATATCGGACAGAACGTTATGTTATGTTTATACGCCGGCTTTGCACGTCTCAGCTGGGCATTTGTTTGGCCGTCGCCATCAGCTGTAGTCATCAATCTCCAATCAAACGCACTCATTAGTCCCAAGAAATGACGAGTCATGAAAAAAGTGTGTTCGACTTTTTTTTTTGTTTCAGCGAAGAAGAGTGTTTTTCTCTCCCAAACACTACTTTAGTCGTAGCTTTTCAGTAAAACAAACAGGGCCTACATCTCCTCTGCCACATGGCCCACATGGCCTCAGGTGATGCACTGATGCTTCACTCACAGAGCTCTCGTATGTATTGCGCTCTATCATCCAGCTAGGTCACTGAATTTCTGGAGTATCCATCCAAAACCAAACCATACCAAGGAGACAAGGAATCCCGGGCCGCGTCATCAGCAGCATCGATGACTTCATCACCGTATATATCTTTTCTATCAGCTAGCTATATATTCATCTGCCCACATATACATACAAACATATATAATAATATGTATGTGATGCTCATAAATTTTTGCCCCGTCGTCTATCTACCATCACGAGAGGTGAGGTGGCAGATTGAGGACTAATGGTTATAGATAGACGCTTTGTTCGTTTAGACTAAAAGTACCGTTACTAATTTAGTATGAGTGAAAAATATTATTCGTTGTCTGAAAAAATATGACTTCTAAGCTAAACAAAGCCAAACAAACGGAACGAGAATAGACCGGCACAATAGTGCAGCACTGGAGTTGGGAGTCGGGAAGGAGGCACCCGTGAAGGTTGGTTGTTGCAGTGTCCAGTAATAGTATACTTGGGGTACTAGTACTCATGCCCAGCCCAGCCGGCCCATTATATGGGTAGCTTCTCTTCCATTACTAAGGCCCTGTTTAGTTCTACTTCATTTTGCCAAAATTTTCAAGATTTTCCGTTACATCGAATCTTTGGACGCCATAAAGCATTAAATATAAATAAAAAATAAAACTAATTATACAGTTTAGACGAAATCCACGAGACGAATCTTTTAAGCCTAATTAGACTATGATTGGACACTAATTGTCAAATAACAACGAAAAGCGCTACAGTTGCATTTTGCAAAAAAAATTCACATCTAAACTGAGCCTAAAATTAAACAGGAAAAACGTCTGCAGAATTGCTTGCTTGCCGTAGAGATTAATGCGCTGCTATGAACGAATGGCAACGACCGTCCTGCTTTCTTCCTGCGAGGTGTAGTGTACTAGTATGTTGCGCGCGCCATTGCGCGCGTCGGTTATCCAACCAAAGATACAACGTAGGATTGAACAATCAACTAATCTTTAGCAACTGACATGACAACTCCTCATGGTCGTAGCATGAGGATGGTATGTACATATATTTTACATAGATGTGATAAGCGCGGTAATGGTCCCTTAGATGCACAGGTCAGGTCTATAGAGCTAACATAACAGTTGACGACACTTGCAAGCTTTATACATTAGGGTTCATGCTAGGTAGCAACGGCAGTGCTGATATGATGACACATAGTTTATACACACGGTGACAGGTTCAGGTAATTAAACATTGTAGGTCAAGCACTCGGTGATGACCTTGTTAGCATCTCGCTTCTCGGTCTCAGAGGTCACTATCCGTGGAGACAGAAGCTTCCTAGGTGGATGGATCTATATGCAGATTTGCTTTTGTTAGCTCTCTGTGGTCTGTGAGGCATAAGGAATATGATCACTACAAATATGATGGCTGGCAGCCCCTGAACCCAATGAGAAAAACACACGAAGGACTTAACTTTGTTTGCTTCTAACACTCTACTCTAAGAAAAGAGGCATGGTAAAAAGCAGACACCCAAGGTAAACAGAATAAACTAAAGATACTGCAATGGGAAGAACAAGCAAAACACTTTAATTTTCTTTGCTTCTAATATTCCTGTAAGATCAGAGGCATGGTAAGAAAGCAGGTGGCGAAGTTAACGAAGCACAAGGCCCGTACCATCTACGATATCTGATAAAGTAGCTTTAAATCATTCATTCCAAAGCGAAGTGCACGAAGAATTCGAAATCCCATGATATCTGGTCCTGAAATGTAAACAGGGACATGAAGAACCTGAGAGGTACTTAACCAAATAGAAAAAAAATGCAAACCAACCCTGGTATCATGCATAAAGAGCACAGCACAAACATGTAGGAACTCACTAAGATAATGTGAGAAGACCTATGACAGTAATTCTGTCTTCGACAATGTATGGAACCAAGACGACCTAGGCTGCAAGTTTAAAATGAGATGGTTAGATGTATGGATGTGGACTCATCTATAGAAATGAGAAACTGCCGAAAATATATTAGCAAGTATGCATCGGTATGATATTGGCAAGTTCCCATTTATCATCAGCATTTCTGTAAATAGCTTAGACACGTAAAATTTAGAAACATAAGTTTTATCATCGTAGCAGCAAAGACATACTGCTTGCTTCAAATTTTTTTTCGTAACTCTGCTCGAATCATTGCGTGGTCGAACATTACCATTGTCTACCTTAACAGGTCTATCTTGCACAATATTGCCTTCAATTTCGTCGTCAAAATCACTTGATTCAGCAGTTTCAAACATTGAATCCTTATGATATTCATCATCACTCTCAAGTGGTATTTCCTTTCCAGAAACATGTGATGCAGAAAGTAGCTTTTCATCAGATGTCAACATATGGATGAGACAAATAACCTGTATCTGAAAACTTCACTAAGCAGCATGTCTGCTTCATCAAGCACCTATTCCAGAAAAACAAACTATTATGACTCTGTAGTAGATAGAAAATCAAGTAGTTCAAGCACTTGCTTTGAAGCAAAACAGACATATGAAGGGGATTAGAGACATGCACCAAACATTTTAACTACGTAGATATTCACGTCCTAACTCAAAACTATTCCGAAGCAACCAACTGAACCTGCAATCTGCTATAATGAATTCATCATCACTCACAAGTGATATTTCCTTCCCATAATCCTATGCTGTAGAAAGTAGCTTTTCATCCAATCTCAACATATGGATCAGGCAAATGACCTGGTTCTCCAAACTCCAGAGAGTAGCATATGCGCTTCATCACACACCTAGCCTGATTAGATGGGTAGGTCTCCATTCCTGGGCGCTGCAAAAGGAAGAAAGGAGCAGCATCAGGGGAACCTGGATATGGGGAGCAGTAAAATTTGCATGAGTTCTTATGTAAGGCAAATCAATTTGATGAGCACAATCAAAATCGTAATATGAATTGCACAGTTTCTTAGGATATCATCGATTATTCAATATTCGGAGAGTAATTTGCATTGCTCATTTAATTTAGTGTGACTCGGCATTTGTTACAAAAGTGTTCATTCAATTTTCATTCACTTTACTCTACAGGTTGATGCAATAAGCCTGGCAAAAATTTGATCTGCCATACGAAATTTCTTGCTGTACCATTTTTTTTATATGGGAAACTACACATAGCCAGATTTTTATGTAGTGAAACAATAAGACCAAAAAAATAGGAGCAAAAAGTGGGTGATGAAGAGCATGATGAGTGTGGTGATAGGGATTAAAGAGAATAAGGCATGTAGTAATTCAAGGAAGGAAATAGAGTAAAGAAATATGGCAGAGAAATGAGGTTACCCATCACCTAGGAACTATTTACCGGAAAGGAATCAGACGATGCTTTACTGGTTTGTAATGTATAACAAAAATGGAAGTCCAGAGTTTAATCTGATCTGCTATTGGAAATTCTTTAAAAAATATTGAGGGGAAATGGAAGCAAGAAAAATTTGCAGCTCTCCTCTCAATATTAGCTAGAAACTATGCAGCGTATATTCCACAGCATTTGTTCCTATAGATGCGTTCTCTCATAGCAAGATGAGGATGGAGGTACGACTGTTTAGCATGCATAATAATCAAATAAAGGGTGAGCAAGGATGGTATCCAAAATTCCAAATCAACAAATGTAACAAAGGAAATAAACATAATAGGGTAAGACCATTCATGGGAAATGCTTTGGTGGCTGGTATCCCAAAATCAAGATTCGGTTGGGATCATGGTAGAACAGATGAACTAAAATTACGAAGCCTAAATTGAAATACTCTAAAAAATTTGCAGCCGAGATCTACTTTTGTTTAGTTAAATCCTCTGGGAGCCAAGGAAGGCAGTAAAACTTTATCAAATTATGTGGTGTCTAAATCTGAGGCCAATCACAGCACTGGTGCACAAAACACTCCAAGACATGGACAGTACTCAGAAAACAATTGTCTGGCCTGGAAAACTACATAATAAAAAAAAGCATTGCCAAATTAGCAGTCGTTATAGAACTGTCTCTTTGTAGAAGGTTTGGGTAAGCAATTGTGGAGCAACAAATTATCTGGGACAAAAAATTGTGCGGAAAGCATCTAACGGCATAACTCAAATTTAAACAATTGGTCTGACCATTTGACGAGGTTTCCTTAATTAAGTACGGAATAACAATTTGAAGAATCCAACATATACGTACGACAACATTTTAGAAAATAGTACCTGGCATGCATGGATTTTAAAGACTAACACGGAACTGAAAGCAAAAAGGAGGTAGGAGAGAAGCAAGGCAGCACCTGCGTCTGTACTGGCTGGATTTGAAGCTGGGCCGGAGGCTTCTGACGGGAGTAGGCCGCGCCGAGGGGTACCCGCATCGTCGGGTACCGACGGGGCCCGGTCGAGCCGTTGCGCCACGAATCGCGAGCGGCGTTCCAGACGTTGGCACCGGCCATTGCACGTCCGCGGAGGAGAGAGGATTCTGGCGGAGGAGGCATCAAATGAGGGAAGAGAAGAAGAGGACTACGTACCGGTAGATGTGGCCGCCGAGCAGAACCACTGGCGCGGTCGATGATGAAGTGTCAAGCTAGGGTTTCGTCGAGGCCACGCGGATCGACGTCAGGAGGCAGCGCCGAGGAGCCAGGGGGCAGCGGCGCCTGCAGCCAGCTGCGGGGATCCACTGTGCCGCGCGCGTTCCGTGTCGGAAGGCAGCCACCGTCGGGGCCCTTCCGGACGGCCGTGCCGCACACCAGGAATTAGGCAAGCTCCCGGCTCCCTGAGGGAAGCCGGAAATAGTTATATTGTTTCTGCCTAATTCCACAATAATTGTCTTACAAATATTTCTAGTCTCCTGCTAATAATAATTTATAAATAACCCCTTCCTAATATTATAAATAATATAACTATGGCCCTTGGGCCCTCTAATGCCGGCGTCTCCTTAGCCACGATTGGGCCTCCTGCGCTGATAATGGATGCCGGTCATAACATCACCATTTAATGGTACAAAACTAATGGAAATGCATACCACTTTTTATCTGTATGAGCACCTTTAGTTACTCAATAGAAAGCAGAAGCAGAACCATACTGCAATTATTCCATAGAAGCACACACATGTTTCATTTCAGGATTTTCAATTTTATACTGAGGAAATCTCCACCACCACCTTGCTCTAGAAAAGTTAGATCCTGAATTCTCTTTAGGCCCAAGGTATTGAAGGCATAGAATAATGAATGGAGGATATGAAGTAATTCTTTTTTTTATCTAGAATGAGTTTTTTAGTAACCTGCACAGTATACTATGGAGGCTCGTTACAACATATTATTCTATCCAGTGTAAGTTTAAGATACACACTGAACCATGGCCACATAGGAATAGAGAATGCTATTTTGGTGCACATAGGAGCACTAACAAAACTAAATATAGCATTATTAACTTTTGGCATCGTGGTGAAAAATAGACCCCCCTCCTTGTTTCCTAAAAAATAGACCGGCTTTGATCTAGATACATCTTTCCTACCGCAGCCCTATGGCAAATAAAGGAAGTAACAATTCCTGCAGAGCAGTAAGGATTTATGAAGTTGCACCTGCTGATGTGTGTACCTTGGCATAGCTGTTTGGTCCACTGAATCTTCAACTAATCCATGCTTCAGTAATCAGGAAAGAACACTTATGGTTGATCAGTGCAGTGTGTGCGTGGGTATGCGTGTGTAAGCGCTGCTTCCAATCCATTATCAGATTGTATTGTTTCACCTAATTTAGGTAAAAGAAGATCATCATGATCAACATTAATCATTGTCAGACATAGCTAGTGCTGGACTGAAAGAATTCAACATTGCTGTTTACAAAAAGGTAACTATCCTAATTGATATCATACATTATTCTATATACAGAAAAAATTAAGAGAATTGGAAGCTGACCTCACACAGCTGCATCGCAAGGATACGAATGACAACACTGACTGCTGTAACATTAGGAGGAAAGACATTCAGAGATACAGAAAAAATATTCATAGATACCTGAGATACCTAAGGTCTCCATCAGCTTCCTCACTGCCTCTTGTTTCTCTGAAAAAATAGAGCATACCACCATGTTATCAAATTACTGGAACCAAGACACAAGGCTAGCCTGTCTAAACGAAAAATGCAATCTGCTCAGAAGAGACATTACTGAAATAGCACTTCAACCAGATGAAGCAATACTCCATACAATAAACCGACATTAGCAGTTAAACAGTGTTCTGAAGACGGAGCCTCAAATCTAAGTGTGAGTAAGCACAGGAAACACAATATTTCAGTGAATGTACCAATCAACATGGATTTTCTTCTTTTAATACCAAGTTTGTAATGAATAAATTGCTTCTTAATGTGGTAGACAAATCTAGAACTACTAATGGAAATTCAAGATCTGTAATATGAACTTCTAATATGTGTGAACTTCTAATTTGTACTATCAACTTCTAAGGTTCATTTAGTTAATAGTCTGAAGCAGAGATTGCAGCAGGAATCATAGCAGACCAAGCATTAGCAGGATTCATAAGAGGGCCAATAGATGAGCCTACGAATAATTCATTTCAGTAAAACTGTAATTCCAAGAGGTGGTACTAAGGAGTTCAAGGCTACTCATATTTTTTTTAGTTAGCCAAACTAACCGTCTTTGTGAACAACAAAGCCAATGAACTAAGGTCCATGTCGATGAAAAATAGTTAACAAACCCATTAGCAGGCGGATGACGAAACCTGTAGAAAAGTCAAGTAAGGTTACTATTGAGTACCAAAGCACATTAATCTAATAAAAATATGGTTCGGACAGCCATTGAAATGAACATAAAAAGGGCAATCAAACTGAAGAGACCATACTGCTTTGTTTTTTTACTATGCTAAGGCAGATCTAGCATACATGGTGTTAATCATATGTTGAGCTATAATTCATACATATCACTGGCAAACATAATTAATAAAGTCAAGTGTTGACAAATAGTATAAGGTATCTAATAACAGTTAGCAGATACTTTGGACATTTTTGTACTATCGTAAATAGAGAGAGCAGGATATATGAGCATCGACATAAGCTAAAAAGACACAAGACATGGGTTTTTTTTACTTTCCTAAGGCAAATCTAGCATACATGGTGTTACTTGTATCTGAAGGTGGATTCATAAATATTGCTGACAAATATAATTAACAAAGTCATGTGCTGATAAATAGGATAAGATATTTAATAATAGTTAGCAGATACGTTGGATATTTTGCTAGCCTCCTAAATAAAGTGAGCTGAATATATGGGCATCGACATAAGCTAAAAAGACATAAGGCATGGCGCTGTCTAAGATATTTTAGACTTCTAACCGCGACTATAAAAAGAAGGAAACATTATATATAGGTGTGTACAAGGCCTAAGAGACACCATTGAACCGAGATGCAGCGGTAGATCGGTTTGATGTAGTTGATCCATTAGACATTTAGGTACCAACATAGAGTAGAAAATATGAGCACTGGGATCAACATTTAGGTACCAATATAGAGTAAAAAATATAAGCACCAAGATCAATTAAAGAGGCACAAGGCACAACGTGTGTTTAATATATTTTAGATTTCGAACTGCCACAATAAATGAACAAAATATTATAATAGGAACAACCCCTTGTTTAATAGGCCTAGTAATCTTGTTATATCTAAAAACAAATAAATTGAAGCCCTCGACTATTAATCATATGCCAAATTAAAAAAAACATGAATGTAAGACCATTGATCAAAAGCGCATGAAAGTCGTAGAGCATACCAGAGCACCATATTTTAGCACATAAACTTGGCTCAAAATCCTAAACCTACAATAGCTATGAATCAAAGAGTAGAGAACCGCAAATATCGAACTGTAGGGAAGGGGAGGCAGAAGAGAAAAGAGTGCACGGCGGGGTCTAGGGTTAGGCCCATCCGGAATGGTACCTAAGTTTTCACCGGCCAAAGGAGCACACGTGCCCTAGCGAGACAAAGCATCAAGAGGCCGCACAGAGGATGGGGAAGAGGAAGGGAGCCGCCGGCTCGACCCACCGCCACGACGCTTCAAGCGGCGCCGCTCGAAGCAGCGCCATGTCCTTACGCCCGCCACCGTCTCGGGAGGTAAGGGGAGAGAGGAGGATGAGATGGCGCCAGCATCTCGGGAGGTAAGGGGAGAGAGGAGGATGAGATGGCGGAGGAGGACGGCAGAGGAGGAGGACGGCAGCAGCGCGGCACGATCTCCCCATGTCGCCGCCCCTGTGGGTGTCGGGAGACGGGAAAGAGAGCGAGAGGGAGGATTTTTTTCGGGATGGATGGATCGGGACGGGCTGAGAAGTTTCTGGGTAAGGGAAGAGAAGGGAAGCTGAGTATATATTTAGTTTTTACAGATTCTAATGAGAAGCAAGAGCAAGTTGTTTCTGGTAGAAGAGACCAGGTAGAAGCTAAGCAGTAAAATCAGAAGCTGATCTCAGTAGAATCAGATGAAAACAACCTGAGCCGTCGATGGTCAAGATCCAATGAACGGTAGAATTTTGGGCGACGTGGACGGCGCTCCTGGCGGAGGAGCAGGCTGGCCTTGTCTAGGTAAATAGTACGTGTGTGGGTGACTGGGACACTACTGGAAACCTGTTGGGAAGCCGGAACCCTCTGGTGCCGCGTTTGGTGGTGCTGGTACGCGTGAGTGAACCTCCGGCAAGGCAGAAGGCACAGCGCACGCGGGCACCAGTACCAAGCCCACCATGTTAGATTAATCTCTAATTTTAACTGGACCCAACGGCTCAGTTGGGTCTTTGATTTGTGTCCTGATCGGGGGCGTCTAGCCCACCATGGCTGGAGAGCTCCTGTCACACTGCGCTATAATAAGAGGTGGGGGCCGACGTCTCTAATCATGAGGTTGACCTGAGCTGAGCTCCCCACCGACACCAAAATCCTAATCCGATCAGAGAGGGGCGCAGCCAGTGATGGGAAGCCACCAGCTGCGCCGCCCGCTCCATCGACGTTGACGTCTTCATCGTCCTCTTCACCGACCGTCACTGCCCATGCGTAGACTACATCAACGAACGTGATGGCGTCCACTGAACCCACCCCCTCTGCAATGTCAGGTTCATCACCTTCTCCGTTCCCTCTCTGTCTCTCTTGTTCTACATGTATTAGGATGAACTGCGTCCTTTATCCCGTAAAGAATCACTCTACCGGCTAGATCTATGATCCTAGTGATCCTACAGCATAAACAATGGTATCGGAACCATCGGTTTCTAGGGTTTTTAGATCTAGAACGGGTAAACCGATTAAAAAAGAAAGTAGAAGGTTAGATCCAGTGCGGGTCTAACAAGAACAGAGGGTTCGGTTGAACCCTAACCCTAACTGGGTTAAGGAAAGGAGAAGAAGAAGAGGGTTTCGGCCTTAAGAACGTAACAGCCGAACCCTAAACCGATGAAAACATCACGGGGAAAATAAACAATGAAACCCTAAAAAGAAAAGAAACCCTAACCCTAACTATCCCCGATCGGTTGAATCCGAGAAAAAAAAGAGAAGCAAATCAGAGGGGGATGTTAGGGAAGGGGAGGCCTACCTTGCCGTTGAGTAGCGCTACTGCCTCTCCAGCGCGCGGGGAAAAGAAGGCCGAGCCGGGGGCGCTGCTCGCCGGGCTCTGGCCAAAGGGGCGCCGCAGCCAGGCCGCTCGACGGCGGCGCGCTCACCCGTTGGGGAGCGCGCATGCCGGTGAGGGGGCCGGCGACGGCGCCATCGCTCCACCGTTTCGCCCGCTCGACTCGCTCGGTTGCTGCTGTTGCTGCGCTGAGGAGAGAAACGAGAGCGGCGAAGAGAGAGAGAGAGAGCAAAGAATCGAATGATCTAGGGTTTTAGGGTCAACCGCGGCTAGGGGGTTTTGATCCTACACCATCGATGCTCGGCCGTCGGATCAGAACGGACGGCGCCGGTTGATTGGGCTGTCTTTCGGCCCAGGCGAGCGAGGGCGCGAGGCTGAATTTCTGGCCCAGGCCTAGGTTGCGGCCTGGGCGCGGGGGAGAGCGCGCGAAGCGCGCGAGCGGCCGTGGGCCGTGGGCCACTTCTGCTGCTATGGGCCGAAATAGCCAAACACAGTGAAATAGAATATTTTTCGTTTTATTTTTTTCCAAAAACTTTTTGATACATATTTGATGAATTTTAATTGAATTTTGATGTCCAACTCTGCACAATTTTGGTTCCAACGACAATTTTGTTCAGAGAAAAGTAAAGTTCTATAAAGTTTCTGGAAAAATAATAATGAGAATATTTACGTTTTCCGCTACGTATTTAAAGATGTTATTTTCATTATTAAATTTGAACTAATGGGAGAATTTAATTTTAAAAATGGATATGTTTTAATTGATTATAATATTGTTATTATTCTGACCAACGTTGATTAATGGCAATATTATGATGTTTTGTCATGCATTAATTCTATTTCTGCCCAACAGTGATGTAGAATTAATATAGAGGACAATTGTATGTTTTAATTTTGACCAACGTTGGAACTAGGGCATGCAATTGTTATTGTTATTATTTATGTTCTCACTCTATATGAATTGTGTTTTCCGACGGATACAACTTGATGGGTTGTATCAAAGAGATCCCCACTCTCAAAGGTGATAACTACACAGAGTGGAAGAAAAATATTGACCTAGCCTTCATCTTGGCTGAGGTGGACTAGGTAGTCACCACACCGTGTCTCACAGAGCCTGTGGCACCGGTGATGGAGACAAACGAGACTGATGTCGCTTGGGCAACCAAAGAGAGGAATTTTGCATCCCAAAGAATGTCATATGACCTTGAGCATAGGAAATGGGTCACTGCCAACAAAAAATATTTGGCTGTGATAAAGAACACGATTGAGCCTACAATTGTGGGCTCAATCCTAGAGTGTAACACCATCACCGAGTACCTCGAAAGAATAAAGAGTCAGTTCACTAGCTCTTCAAAGACATATGCTACCCAGCTGATAAAGCAGCTGGTGACAGAGAGTACTAAGGATGAGCAATTTGGCATCTAAGCTAAAACCAATGGATCTGGCTCTCAAGAAAGAGTTCCTTATCCATCTGATTTTTGCTTCATTGCCAAAAGAGTTTGACACTTTTGTTGTCAACTACAACATACAGCCCGAGAAATGAGACATGGAGAGGCTCATGGCTATGTGTGTGCAAGAGGAGGAGAGAATGAAAGCTGCCAATGGTGGCTCTATCAATTATCTGAAAGATAACAAGAAAAAGAATACTAATGCTAACTTCTCCTCAAAGTCAAAGGGAAAGGGTCCTATGCTGCATCAGCCTCAGCAAAATAAATTCACAGTAGAGAAAGATCAATGTCTCTATTGCAAAAAGATGGGACATTATAAGAAAGATTGTCCTGATTACTTAAAGATGATCATGGCAAAGAAAACTGAGAACATTATTACGTTCATAAATAAATCCCTGTATGTACAGTATTCAAAATCTACTTGGTGAATTGACTCAGGTGCAACTATTTATGTTGCTAATTCTTTACAGGGATTCCGTTCGATGAGGACTACGCAAAGAAGTGAAAGACACGTTAAAGTTGCAAATGGAGTCTGAGCAGAAGTTGAAGCCGTTGGCGATCTTTCTCTAGAGCTTGCTAATGGTTTCAAACTTATACTTAGAGATGTTCTTTATGTTCTCTCATTACAGAGGAACTTGATTAGTGTTTTATGTTTGAACAATGATGGATATGATTGCCATTTTAAAGATGGCAAATGTAAGATAACATTTAATAATGCATGGGTTGGTCTTGCTATCTTACAATATGAGCTTTATTTGTTATCTCTATGTGATGATGTAAATCAGGGACGGATTTAGGGCCTAGGCTGCTAGGGCTGTAGCCCGGGGCGTAGCCCAAAATCTCTAGTAACAGCACTGCTATCCAGTGCAAAAGGAGCCCAAGTAAATAGCCTTTAGCCCCACTCAACAGTGCCGAAACATAGCCTCAACGCCTCCTAACAGCTCTGCAATTGAATTTTAGCAAAAATTTCTTGCCTTCTAAAAGGTGTATGTTAGTAAAGTTTCTAGTCTACAATAATTTAGCCCCCCTCCTAACCCATTTCTGAATCTGCCACTGATGTAAATGTTATATGCGATGATGGGAACGTTGCGTGGGACAATGTAAATGTATCCTCGTCTGCGGATGTAAACAGAAAACAAAAGAGAGCTCACGATGCATTGTCGAAATTATGGCACTATCGTTTAGGCCATATTTCGAGGGGAAGAATAGAAAGACTAGTTAAGAGTGATATTCTTCCTCCATTAGAGCTCTCATATTTAGAACAATGCAGAGAATGCATTAAAGGAAAGTATGTAAAGAAAATTAAGAAAGATGTCAAACGAAACGCAGGAATTCTATAGATTATTCACATAGACATCTGTGGTTCATTTTCTATAAAGAGTGTGGATGGTTATGATTCATTCATAACATTCACAGATAATTACTCCCGTTATGGCTATATTTGTCTAATCAAAGAAAGAACAGAAACATTGGATAAATTTAAGATATTTAAGGCAGAAGTTGAAAACCAACACAATTTAAGGATTAAGATAGTCAGGTCTAACCGGGGGGTACTACGGTCGGCATACCCCATATGGCCAAGTTTATGAACCTTTGTAAGGTTCTTACAGGAGAATAGCATAGTAACCCAGTATTCTACATCGGGCGAACCTCAGCAGAATAGAGTAGCCGAAAGGCGCAATCATACCCTGATGGATATGGTACGCAGTATGATAAGTTACTCCACCTTACCGATGAGTCTATGGATGGAGACGTTAAAAACCGCTATTCATATTCTTAATAGAGTACCAAGTAAGTCGATGTCAAAAACACCGTATGAGTTGTGGACAGAAAGAGTACCCTCACTAAACCACTTACATGTATGGGGGAGTCATGCTGAGGCTAAAGTATTTAACCCAAACATTGGGAAGCTAGATATCAAAATAGTGAGTTGCCATTTCATTGGTTACCTAGAAAAATCAAAAGGTTTTCGTTTCTACTGTCCAGACAACACATATAAAGTTTGTGGAAACGAGACACGCAGTCTTCCTGGAAGATGAAATGATGAGGGGGGCATGGTAGCTCGAGAAATTAACCTTGAAGAGAAGCGGGTGTATGCGCCCACTCCGATGACTCATGAGCTATTTTTCTCACTACTTGCTGTCGCTGCACCGACAGTGCAAGATAATATGGTGCCAGCACCTGTTGTTATTCCACCTGTGGCAACAATGAATGATGATGAGGAACCTATTCTTCAGGATCCTGTAGAACCTATTGTCACAAATGAGGGGAGCAACAACAGCCTCAAACAGAAGATGTGTCAAATGTGGAGGCCCCTAGAAAGTCTCAAAGAGTTAGAAAATCAGCTATTCCTGCTGATTATGAAGTGTACAACACTGAGGAATTTCAAATGGAGGATGATCTCACCTCATTTGAAGAAGTCATGAGAAGTGATCATTCATCAAAGTGGCTTGAGGCCATGGAAGATGAAATAAAATCTATGAATGCCAATAAAGTTTGAGATTTAGAGATAATCCTAAAGGAGCCAAAATAGTAGACTGTAAATGGGTCTATAAAATAAAACTTGACTCTCAACGGAATATAGAGAGATATAAAGCATGACTTGTAGCAAAAGACTTTACGCAAAGAGAAGGGATTGATTACAATGAGATCTTTTCTCCACTCTCATGTAAGGATTTCTTCAGAATCATAATGGTATTAGTGGCACATTATGATTTAGAATTACATCAGATGGATGTAAAGACGGTATTTCTCAATGGGGACTTTGAGAAAAATGTTTACATGGCACAACCGAAAGGTTTTGTCATAGAAGGAAAAAAACGAATGGGATGCCGCCTAAAGAAATCTATTTATGGATTAAAACAAACTTCAAGACAGTGGTACTTGAAGTTTGATCAGACAATAAGAAATTTTGGGTTTAAAGAGAATGTAGAGGACAATTGTGTCTATACAAAGTTTAAGAATGGGAAGTTTATCTTCCTTGTCCTGTATGTGGATGATATCTTACTTGCTAGTAGTGATGTCAATCTACTACTGAAGATAAAGAAGTTTTTGTCCTCAAAATTTGATATGAAAGATCTTGGTGAAGCTTCGTTCATTCTAGGGATCGAGATTCACAGAGATAGAAGTAAAGGGGTATTATGACTGTCACAAAAGACATACATAGAAAAGATCTTAAAGAAATTCAGTATGCACAAATATAGTCCCTCACCTGCTCCTATTGTCAAGGGCGACAGATATATGGATTTTCAATGCCCTAGGAACCAATTTGAGATCGATCAAATAAAAGCGGTTTCATATGCTTCAGCTATCAGAAGCTTGCAATATGCTTAAGTATACACGCGTCCTGACTTAGCATTTGTTACCGGGTTACTTAGCAAATTCCAGAGCAATCCTGGAACACAACACTGGAAATTAGTAAAGAAAGTATTGCGTTATTTGCAAGTAACGAAAGGCCTCATGATGACGTATAGGAGATCGGATTCACTCCATATAGTGAGATATTCAGATTCTGATTATGTGGAAGATGATAGAAAATCCACGTCTGGATATGTATTCACTCTCGCAGGGGGAGCTATTTCATGGAAAAGCTCAAAGTAAACCATCACTACATCATCCATAATGTATGCCGAGTTTGTAGCGTGTTATGAGACAACGGGGCAGATGAACTGGCTAAAGAAGTTCATACCTGGTTTAAAGGTGGTTGACGATATCTATAGACCACTTAAGTTATACTGCGATAATAATCCGGTAGTACAGTATGCTCACAATAATAAGTCAAGTGCTGCTGCCAAACACATTGACATAAAGTATTATGTTGTGAAAGATAAAGTCTGGGATCAAGTCATAAGTCTTGAGCATATAAGTACCGAAAAGATGCTCGCGGATCCACTTACAAAAGGCTTACCACCCAACGTATTTAGAGAATATATAGCCGGCATGGGTTTAAGGGAAAGCCTATAATTTCTGGATAAAAGAAAGCCAAAAAATAAGTATCTATTTCAGAACAGAGTGGTATATTGTAGCTGTTAAATCTATCGACAATGAACCGTGACGATGAAACATGCTCTATGCGCTAATCTTTAATAGAATGAACAAAAGTAAATGATATGAAAGTAAAAGATGGAAATAGATCAAGGGAGAGATTATTAGATTGATTTCTAATTCTAACTGGACCCAACGGCCTAGTTGGACCTTTGATTTCGCGCCTTGATTGGGGGCGTTCAGCCTACCATGGCTGGAGAGCTCATGTCACACTGCGCTATAAAAAGAAGTGGGGGCCGACGACTCTAATCATGAGGTTGACCTGAGCCGAGCTCTCCACCAACACCAAAACCCTAATCCGATCAGATAGGGGCGCAACCAGTGACGGAAAGACACCAGCCGCGCCGCCCGCTCCATCGACATCGACGTCTTCATCGCCATCTTCACTGACCGTCGCTGCCCATGCGTAGACTACATCAACGAACGTGAAGGCGTCCACTGAACCCACCCCCTCTGCAGTGTCAGGATCAACACCTTCTTCATTCCCTTTCTATCTCTCTTGTTATACATGTATTAGAATGAACTATGTTCTTTATCCCGTAAAAAATCACTCTACCAACTATATCTACGATCCTAGTGATCCAACGGCACAAACACACCAGACCTGCAGATGGTAGGCTGGCTGCGGGCGTTCGTTTCGTTCCATCCGCGGTTGTCCGCTGTCTTCACTCCCAGCAACCTTTCTTATCCGGTGCCGGAGCCATGTGCTTTCCAACTGACCCACCGACGAGTAGCTGCTGCTGCTCTGTTTCTTCTTGTTACTCCCTTGCAACTTGTGCTTTTTCAATTCTACTACTAGCAAGGCCTCGTGTAGTTGGTGAATTTTTTTTTTGAAAATGTTACTGTACCACTTTCGTGGTTATTCGGTAATTAGTATCCGATCATAGTCTAATTAGACTTAAAAGATTCATATCGTGAATTTCGTCTAAACTATGTAATTAGTTTTATTTTTTATTTATATTTAATGTTTCATGCATGCGTTGAAAGATTTGATGTGACAGAAAATCTTGAAAAATTTTGTAAAATTTTAGAAACTAAATAGGCACTAAGTTAGTTTGGTTTCACATGTAACGTAAACTCATTCCTCTTAATTACAATGATAAACGCAGAGCTCTTGCGTATCTGCCCGCTGACTCTGGCACCATGGAGGAGATGAGATGGAGGTCAATCTTCACGATTTCCCGTCTACGGAGTTAGCACACAGCAGTCGTCCAGACTTGTGTTGCCAACATCGCAAGGAATCTTCTTCTTCCTTGCTTTGATGCATACTAGCATGGAGTCGTATTTTACAGGTGATGATTTCGCCGAGGCGGAGGCGCGGAGCAGAGTGCCACAGCAGGCACCAAACAAACGCATCAAAAGAACAAACAAAAGAATCACATCGCAGAACGCGGCGGCGGGAACGCACGGCTTCACTCACAGCTCAGCTCACCGCCGGGGGCTTCACGGCCGGCTCCAGCAGCTCGGTCCAGAACAGCGCGGCGTCGGCGCCGTCGCCCTTCACCACCTCAACCACGGACACGGCGTCCGCGAGCCTAAACACGCTCACTTTGGCCACCACGCCGCCGCCGCCGCCCTCCTCGTCCTCCACGTACACGGGTCCACCGCCGGCCCTCTTCCCGTCCTTCCGCACGCGGTACCCGCCCTTCCGCCCGGCCGCCTCCACGCGGGCCAGCACCGCCGCGGCAGGCTCGGCCACGAACACCCGCTCCTTGCCGCCGCCCACGAACAGCGCCGACAGATCGGAGCCCGGGGAGAAGCTGAGGATGTCGAACGCGGTCGGCTCCCTGTCCTCCTCGTCCGCCTTGAACTCCGCCGGCCCAAACCATGCCTCCTCCTGCTCACCACCGCCGTGCA
The DNA here is from genome assembly GCF_019320115.1 of Miscanthus floridulus. Classification (NCBI taxonomy): domain Eukaryota; kingdom Viridiplantae; phylum Streptophyta; class Magnoliopsida; order Poales; family Poaceae; genus Miscanthus; species Miscanthus floridulus. The sequence continues at coordinate 148,163,203 of NC_089582.1, read as the reverse complement.
TCAGGCGGCCCAGCTCCTCGTCGCTGGCGCCGTGGCGGAACCACGGGTGCGCCACGATGCCGTCCGCGTCGATGCGCGCCGACGGGTCCGGGTCCAGCACGCGCCGCAGCAGGTCGCGCAGCGCCGGCGAGAACCACGCGGGGCACCGGAACCTGCCCGCGTAGATCTTGCGGTACATGTTCACCAGGCTCGCGTCGTTGAAGGGGAGGTAACCCGCCGCCAGCACGAACAGCACCACGCCGCAGGACCAGATGTCCACCTTCGCCGGCTCGTACCCTTTCCGCGACAGGATCTCGGGGGCCACGTACGCCGGGGTGCCGCACATCGTGTGCCGGAGGAGACTACCGTCGGCGGCGGCGCCGGCGCTGGCGGTGGCCACAGCGCCGAGCCCGAAGTCGGCCACCATCAGCGCGCCGGCCTCGTCGAGCAGGAGGTTCTCGGGCTTGATGTCGCGGTGGTACACGCCGCGCGCGTGGCAGTACCGCACGGCGGACACCAGCTGCCGGAAGTAGTGCCGCGCCAGGTCCTCCGTCATGCGGCCCGACGCGTCCACGAGCGAGAACAGCTCGCCGCCGCCGGCGAGGTCCAGCACGAAGTGAACCTTCTTGCGCGTCGCCAGGATCTCGTGGAGCCGCACCACGTGGCGGTGCCGCAGGAGACGGAGGATGCCTGCCTCCCGCTCGATGGCCACGGGCCGATCACCGGTGGCGCTGGCGGCGGCGCGCGGGTTGGGGAACGACTTGATGGCCACAGACCGGCCCGTGAGCAAGTCCCGCGCCAGGTACACCTTGGCGGACGCGCCGCGACCCAGGAGGCCGCCGAGCTCGTACCTTCCGAGGAGCACGGTCCCGGCGGCGTGGGGAGAGTCAGCGGCCGCGGATGCGACGGCGCCGGTGGCGGGCGGCATCGTGGCGGCGGCGTCTGCTCGGCCGGCGCCGTCGTAATGGCCGGGCGTGACGGGGGAATTTTTCCTGTACCGTACCGTCTCACTGGCCGGTGATCGCGGTCGTGCTGGGTGGCTTCTTGCTGCGGCTGGCTGGAGCAGTTTGAGTTGGGGGGTTTGCTCTTTGCCGTCGCCGTCGTGCCCGTATTTATGTATCACGCGGTGGCCGGCTTCGAGTGCGGGACGCAGAGGAGACGCGCTGCTGCGTGGGAGTACTCGGACTCTCACTTGGGAGCTTGACGAGTGGGCCCGGCAGTTTCGACTCAATGACAGCTGGGGTCGGTTGGGTGGGTGCACGAGCAGCGAAAGTTCGTGCTTTCAAATGCCGGTGATCGTAATTATTCCTCCTTTTTTTGTATATCCGTACGTATATATATGAGTATATACTCTATATATATTCATGCATTTTCCCACCGGAATTTCCAAATGCCGTATGGCATGATTATTACTGGTACGTGTGAGATGTGAGTCGAACTGGCACTTGTTGCGTTCAAACTTTAAAAGTGCAAAGCAATCACCAAATTAAATTTGGTGAGTTGTGTAAATCGCAAGGCGGAGTAGTTGTAAGTGTTAACTCCTTTTATGTGATGCATGGAGTAGTTGTAAGTCCAGTGAAAATCAAGGTAAATTTTTTTTCTCCCTGTACCAAAATAAATCACCTTCTGGCCATTTGTCTAGATGCATAGGTCATGTTCGCTTCTTTTATAATCTGTCTTTTTAGTTTATTTTTTAACCGGAACAGTGTTTTTCTCTCACAACAAAACAACCCGAACAATATTTCAGCTTGTTTTTTCAGCGAAACGAACGAAGCCATAGCAGAAGTTGATGTATTTTATTCGAAATGGAGGGAGCGGATGACGAAAATTTAGTACCATATTGTCTGGATACATACACTACAGAGTATGCCTAACAATTAGTTAGGCTAGACTAAAATTTAAATCGATGTTTTAATTCATACGTTTGAATGATCTAGAACTAAAATTTCAGATGATTAAAGTTTAGTTTAGTGATGATCAAACAGACCTATAGTCGTTTGTCTCGTGTACTTGTCATCATTAGTATACTCCACTGAGATGAGAGTGGAACAAGCCTCGTAAAACGGCAAGATACAAGGAACGGAGCAAGTAAAACGCGACCCAAGCATGAGCTTCCTTAGAAGTTAGAATTGGGAAGTGTTGAAAATATGTTTGGATTTCTTCATTTCTAAACATCAACACTTGCACCATTTCTAAAGTACGTATGCAGCAACCTTCGTAGACCAATAAGTGAAGCCATTAAACAACGGTAGGCTGGAAAACAACACACGGAGTCTTCTTTGGAGAGTTGTTAATTAATCTGTTTATAAATAACTAGAGTACTGGAACACCGTTTGCTTGCCACGTGCTGTACGGAGACCACACTCACCGAGATGTGTCAAATGTATAAGCTGAGTGTGGCCATCTTGGTGGGACGTGTCAAATGTACTCTGAAATAGAGTTTTTGTTCCGCATCGCGTGCAAATTGTGCCGGTACGATATTTCATTCTTATTCTAAAGCCCCGTTTTTTTAGGCATATATTGATTACAAATAAGAAAGAACTTAGAATCACATGTGTAGGGTGCACCAGCAATTTTGAGTTCGGACTGGGTCAAACTTTCTTAAGTTTATGTTAGTTTACTAAAAAAATATTATTAATATTTATTCTAAAATTTAATGGTATTTAGAGACCTCTCAGATCACTCTTTCGAGGTGATCAAATGGATAGAGTTTACATGTGCGTGTATTTTTAGGAGTGAGTGTACACGTGCGACATGGAGGCCCGTATTTGGAAAGAGTTGCTTAAAGGAAAATAAACTACTATACTAATAATAAGAGCAACAAATAGTACAACTGGTGCTAGGTAGCAGCAGCTGTTCTCCAACTGCATGACTGGCCAGAACAAGTGCCGAAATAAAACATCTAAACAAAAGCTCCAGGTCGATCGAATTATTATTATAATGATGAGATACACTTTCCATCTCGAAAACGTAGCATAGTGGCACATCTTTTCTCCAAGTTTCCATTTTTGAGGAAATTTCTCCAAGATAGTAGTTCGCTGGTGGGTTTCTGAACTGGTTTGGGCTGACTGGTGCTGGTTTATTGTGAGAAAAAAACACTGTTGGCTGGCTGGTTTGGACTGGCTGAAATCAACAAGCGAACAGGCTGGCTGAAACCAATAAGTCTTACCGATCAGCCAAGAAGGGAGCAGAGCGCAGTGGAGGTAGGATCGTAGAAATTATCTAGGAGCAGTAGTATATCTAGAGGAGGAGCACAAGTTTTTCTCTATTTATTATTTTAAAAAAGCAAGCAAGCAAGAAAGAAAAAAGTGCGTGTTGGCACCTTCATGTCGCTAGCTAGTTGCCAGATATGCAGGGTGGTACGGGCCGTACGGTGCGGTACGGTACGGTAGCATGGCATTGGCATCACCACAGAGAGCGTGTGTGTGATATCCGCGTCGCGCGGGAACCCGCGGCGGGGGCACGCGGGCCGCACGTGGTATCTGCGTTTGCCGCGTTTACGCGTGCGCTCTTGCGCTCCGTGCAAACAGATCTTCGTCAGGTCAGCAAATTCCATTCCCTTTGGCTTTATTTTGGATACACCGCAAAGTGAAGTTTGAGTTGAGTATCGCCATCTGCTGTGGAAATTAACGAAGAGGCGCGGCGACCGTGACGGTGACGGCTGTTGCCGTGCAAAGACGACAACTCGGGGGCTCTGACGTCGTTTCCTCCCGGTGCGCGTGCGTGCACCGGCCGTGCAGGCGCCGTCGACAGGCGGCAGCTTGGCAAGCGTGCGGGACACCTTTTTGTCGTCTCCTGCGATTGGGCGACATGACAAGAGTTAACACAAAACAGTTGTTGCCGCGAGAATTGAACAGGTATCATCCCGGCCGGCAAGCTGCAGAGAGGCGCCTGCTCGATTCGACTGTTCCGGCCGCCCCTCGATCGCGCGCTCCGGCGCTCGTCGCGCCGTGCAGTGCTGTTACATAACGTATAACCCCGCCAAAGACATATATCGAAGCCATTTATATATATTTTGACCGTTCGCTCTTGCATTGATTCTAAAAAAAAGAAAAAAATGTTGCTTAAGCTACACGCAGCAAACGCTAGCCGCTAGTAGTCTCCACCCAATGGACTGTGTGTGAGGCTGGCTGCTGCTCCCATTTCGCAAAGGAGCATATATAAGGGCATATGCTGTTGGCTTGTGGATCATCCTATGAACGTTTCAGACTCGGATTCCTCCATCATTGAAAAGTTTGTGGATCACTCCATCCCTCCAGAAATGACATGGATATTTATACCAGAAAAGAACAAGATTTACAAATTTGGACGAGTAATTCATCAAATTATAAGCGTAGCTTCAGCGCCTTTTTTCCCTTCTCAATTTTTTTTTTGTTTTACCAGAGCTAGAGCAGTTTTTTCCTCCATGCTATAGTGATCTACGGTGCTTGACAATGCTCGTGTGCAAGAAGTCAGAGCTAAAGAAACGGCACCAAACAACCCCTAATAATTAACCGGTTCAATCTATAGTCTACATGCATCATTTTCACCGATGTTTCCTGGTTATTAATTTCCGCTGATGTCAATTGAGCTCCTATCCCTCTCTAGATATTCCGACTTTTATTAAAAGCCACGCACCCAGTTTTCCACCAATTAACCTCGACCACAATTCGACGGAGACCGATGGAATCAGCTGGTGCCATATCACCTGACATGGACAGCAAGGGAAGACGCAGCAAAGGTGATCGAATAGTCAAGGGTAAACACCTACAATCGCGTTCGTTCAATTCATAGATACACAAATAATACCAATAATGACAGTAATAATATAGATTCGCATACACTGTATGTCAAGCATGTCGTTCGTCAGTTCGTCACCATACATAGGTAGCTCGAGGCGCGAGCTGGAGGCCGGCCTTTGGACGTCACGGTCATGCATGCTGGACCCATCCATGGGTGTCATGTGCTAATGTGCTACGGTACCGGCCGGCATTATTAGCTATAGTAGGATACTAGGCAAGATCTGTGCACACAGTACGTGTGTTAGCGACTTAACTTGCAGTCTCTCTGGCCGGTGCACCGCGTCGCGTGTGGCGGCCACGTCCCACCGTCGCAAAGTAAGGCTAATATGGACACCACCTGATCGAGATACTACTTGTGTACTTGTTTATTACTCAAAACAGCAACTAAAGTTGGAGTTGGAGACGCATATTAGCGACACACACACCGACGATGATGATATATGACAGTTTGTCGCTAGTATATTAATTCTCTATACATACAGTACGTACTACTAAGTATTATATAGGCTACTAATACACATACAAACATCTTCGTGGACGTGTGTGTGTATATATATATATATATATATATATATATATATATATATATATATATATATATATATATATATATATTTTACACGTCCATATTATGAAGATGTTTGTATATGTAACATTATGGCTATGTTTGTTCGTTTATCTTATAATCCGTACTTTTCAGCTTGTTTTTTTTTTCAGTCGAAACAGTATTTTTCTTTTGCAACAAATCAGCCGGAACGGTGTTTCGGCTTGTTTCTTAAACGAAACGAACGGAGCCTATATATATATATATCCTCGACTCTCGATCGATGGATCGAGAAGAGAGATGTGGCCGCCGCGGCGGGCGGTATGTGCGTGCTGCGCGACGAGATCGGTCGAGAAGAGTGACGCCGTACGTACGTACGTCTTTCGCTTGGCGTCAAACATGCACGTAGCACGCACACAGATGACAGGCACGCGGCGGAGACATGCACGTACACAGTCTCTCGTGCATGTGCGGGAAGCATGCATACAGTTGGGTCCAGGGAACCACTAGTACTAGTACAGTACATCACCAGGGTCCAGGGAAGGGGGGGAAGTTTCTTCGTTCCTCCAGCGTCATCATCGTCCACCAGACCATCGGACTTGTGCTCACACCAGAATTTCTCGGCAGTCGGCTGGTGGATAGACTCCACCGTATGCCGCGGAAACTGATGAGCCGCCTGCCAGGACCAACTTCCAACTTCAACTCATGGCTGGCGGCCCATTAGCATTGGTTCGCATCCACTGCACGACCCAGGTTCTGGTGGTGACACTACTACAGAATATTTATCCGTGTCGGGCGTTTTGCGTTTTCCGCGGCGGGCAAACCGGTCCGCCGGCGTCGAAAGGCCACGGTAAATCGTGGCTTCCCGCGGCGGACAGCTTTGCCCGCCGCGGTTATTCGATTTACCGCGGCGGCCACATAAGAACGCCCGCCGCGGTTACTCGATTTACCGCGGCGGCCACATAAGAACGCCCGCCGCGGCAAATCGTTTAGGAAAAACAAAAAAAAGAAAAAAAGCCCAAACGGGCTTGGATCCGGGCCGCACTGAACCTAGATCCCGCCGCCGCCGTCGATTGGATCTGCCGCAGCTCCAACCCGCCGCACCGCCGGAGGGAGAGGAAGGGCCGGGGTGGGCGCCACGCCCACCGGATCTGCGCCGCCGTCGATTGGGTGGGAGGGAGACGACGCCCCGCCGTGGATCCGCCACGCCGCTGCTCGCCACCGTGCGCGGAGGAGCACCCGTCACCCGCTGCTCGCCACCGTCGTCGGGGATCTGCAAGGGTGCGAGTGTGAGAGGGACAAGATCCACCATTGATCTGAGAGAGAAGAAAGAGGGCTCCACACCTTGCGCCGGATCCGCCGCTGCCACCGGGGCCTCCATGCCGGCGTCGGGGCCTCCACGCCGGCCGGAGGAGGGAGAGGAAGGGGCGCCGTTGGGGCCTCCACCGACGGCCGAAGGAGGGAGAGGAAGGGGCGCCGTCGGGGCCTCCACCGCCGCCGTCGGGGCGGCCTGACCTGGAGCGCATGGGGAGGAAGAGAGTGGGGAGGAAGAGAGGCCGACTGCGCCTAAGTGTACCTATATATACGTGTAGGGCTTTTCCGTGGCGGGCTTTCAACGTTGTCCGCCACGGTAAATTGATTTACCGTGGCGGACACCTTACGATGTCCGCCACGGTAAATAGGGTATTTACCGCGGCGGACATCTTAATATGTCCGCCACGGTAAATCGATTTACCGTGGCGGACACCTTACGATGTCCGCCACGGTAAATAGGGTATTTACCGTGACGGGCATATTAAGATGCCCGCCACGGTAAATCGATTTACCGCTGCGGGCAAAAGTGACCGCTGCGGTAAATAAAAAATGCCCGCCGCGGTAAATCGTGGGATTTACCGCAGCGGGCAAAAATAGGTGCCCGCCACGGAGTGCAAAAGTGCAACGCTGCGCATATTCGTTTGTGTAGCAGTGTGACCTGACCGCGACGGCGAGCGGCGGGCGAGACCCAGTGCCACTCGGACTTGTTGCCGGTCGCCCGCCGCCGCACGGGGCCTATACTAGTACTCCCTTCCCGGCTCCCGCGGCAGTTGAGACTTTGAGAATTGAGACTTGAGACGAACCTGAACCTTGTGTGCACTCACTGCCGGTTGCCGGCCGGGAGCGAGAGCGACAGCGCCGGCCGGGAGCGAGAGCGACAGCACACAACGGAGCTTCAAAACTTTGCAGCCAATGAGTCATGGGCTACGCATAACACGAGAATCGTTCGATGAATGAGGCCCAAGATGAAAAAGGGCCAGCCCAATGCTCACCAAGAGTAGTACATAATTTTTTTAAAAAAATACACAAAAGACAAAAAGTAACGCGTCGACAGCAGGGTTCGAACCTGCGCGGGCGTAGCCCAACAGATTTCAAGTCTGTCTCCTTAACCACTCGGACATATCGACCTTTGGTTCACCTCAATTTTCTGTTGTTATTTGTGAGCGAATGCTCTCAGGTAACGCCGCGAACCAACACGACCAAAACCCAAAATTGACCCACCTGAAGCTCGTCCTGCTACAGAGACTAGCGAAAATGACTGCCAAAAATCTGAAAGGACTTCTTCCCCTTCTCCGTTAGCAGGCGTCCACCGTTCTGTATAAGCAAGTGATTTTGTAGGCAATGCGCTAGCTAGTCTGCTTGCTGATGACTTTCTTCTCAGCTGCATTTTATTTTGCTCACCTCTCCAAAGCGTGACTCAGTTCCAAACTGATTGTCCAACTTGAGACCAGAAAACAAAGAACGCCATATTCATTGGTTGTATTGGACCATTCCATGTCCATTCATGGCTTCATCCTATCCATATTATCCCAACCAAGAGAACCATATCCACCCATCCTGGAACACCAAACTAAGGGGACTGCACAACTGAAATGGGAAAGCTTTTCTTTTTTCAACAACGTGCTTTGCACGTGTTTCATCAAGAGATGTTAGAAACAAAGAAAACCATGGTCGAAAAGACCAAGTGCACAAAGCAGAGATACCAGTGAATGCTTGTGGAATCAGATAGCAGAGAAGAACATCTGAATTGTAGTGAATACATACCTCATATACTTGATATCAACTACTAGTCATATTGATACGTTTCAAGTTCACAGAGCAAACCTGATAACTACTACTAAACAGAAATATCAGTTACTAACCTGCTACGGAAGAATCAATGATCTAGGCATCTATAAACGATACATGCTAGTAAATTACAAGAACAAGAACTAAGTCAAATTAACAGCTAGCAAGGTAGACTACAACAGTTTTCTTTTCCCAGCCCAAGTTGACTTCAGTAGTTCTAATGTGATCCCTTTTTCTTCTTGCTCTTGGCTTGTTTCGCCAAGAAAACTGACAGCCCTGTAAAGGCAAACTTCTTCCTCTTCCCTGAGAATTTCTTGTGAGCAGTTGCATCACTGCTATACACAACTGCACGCCTGCGGTTCAGAATCTGTCCAAGCGACATATTAGAAGGTTCACTTGCATCGTCCCGAACGGTTTTGTCATACCCATCTGGTCCCATTAGCTTCATGCTCAATATCTGCCCTATCGACAATGTTGGTTTCAAGGGACCCTTTGAAGTGTCAACGATATCCATATTCTGAGAATCTCTGGAACGCGGAGCTGGATGTTTGAACTTGGGAGGGTCATGGACTGAACGCCTCCTGTGTCCAGTTGTGGATCGACATCTGCGAAGAGCCTCTTCTACTGCGATCTTCCCCTGGTTAGTAGCATCCACCGTCTTCTTGGCCTCCTGTAGTGCCTTCTTACATTCTTCAACTTGCAGTTGAGCTTCTTCCAGCTTTCTGACAGAGTCAGATTCTGTCTGGTTGGCTTCATCGACCTGCACCATTGCAGCTTCGATTTTCTTTCTTGAGCATTCATCAGCCTCCTGAGCTTTGGCAGCAAGCTCAGAGTACTCTTCCAATGAAAGGCTCACGCCTTCCGTGCCCTGAAGGTCCTCAGCTGAAGCTTCATTGCTTAGTAGGATCTTGATTTCAGCGAGGGCAAGAGCTTCTGCTGCTCTTGCTGCCTCTTCTATTTTCTTGGCTGCACGACACCTCACCTCAGCAGTGCCAATGCTAGCTCTCATCTGCTCAATTTCAGCAGACAGCATAGCAGCTTCAGATTTCGACGCACTCGCCGCACTCCTGAGCTGCTCTAGCTCAGATGTCATCTTCTTGATCTCAGCGAAGATGTCTGATGGATCATCACGTCTCCTCTGCAGACCCCGCAGCGTCTGCAGCTTCTGTGCAGTCCGGTCCAGCTCATCCTCCAGAGAATCAATCAACGTCGTATTGGCACAAACCTTCTCTCGGCTTCTCTCCGCCAAGACTCTCTCTTTGGCAATGTCGTTCCGCAGCGACTCAACAGACGCTCTGATAGCCGCACGATCACTCGTGGTCCTGTTTAGGTTGGCTTTCGCCTGCTCAAGGCCCTTCAGCACTGAAGAACCAGTGGATTGCTGAAGCTGCACATGTAGCGTGCCCATAACCGCACCAGTTTCAGCATTCTCAGGCTGCACTTCTGCAGGTTCTCCGGTGCCAATGGGCAGCACTGAAGAACTAGGGGATTGCTGCAGCTGCACATGTAGCGCGCCCATAACCGCATCAGTTTCAGCATTCTCAGGCTGCACTTCTGCGGGCTCTTCAGTACCAGTGGGCGCCTCGGCTTGACCCTGAACCCACTCTTCAGGGATGCAGAATGCACCGGCATCCTCATTCTGTATCTTTAGCTTTAAGTCTGCAACTACCTTCTTGGTGGACTCCAACTCTTTGAGCACATCAAGCGTCTCCCTTTCTTTGACGCTGAGCTCCTTCTCTAGCTGCGCGGTCTGCTCCTCCAGATCGGCCAGTTCTTCGGCCCCCTCCTGCTTCTGCAGCAGAAGGTAGTAGGAGAAAGAACATATCAGCGCGAAATTTTATCTACCTGCCGCATTTCCCACCCAATAAATCTAGGAACCACAGATGACACAATCGCGAGTGGTGAACCAACCAACAAAAAGCACGATACACGCCATACGCAAGAGACATTTGCGGCGGCGGCGCCGTGCGAGGAACACAGATTGGCTACCTTTGGGTTTGGGGGCGCGAACATACGCTTGATGAGGTGGGAGCTCCAGGCGGCGCTGCCGCCGAAGTGATCGACGGCCTCGCGCACCGACTTGAAGGGCGCCGAGGTGTCGACCTCCGCCCTGCCCTCCAGGCCGCCGCCGCCGGGGAGGGCGAGTCCTTGCGCCTCGGCCTCGCCGTTCATGGGGGCTCGTGCGGCGAGTAAAGATGATGCCTCTCTTCTTTCTTGGGTTCCGTCCGAGGGGTTTTGGTGGGGGCGGGGGCGGGGGCGAGGAGAGGACGACCGACGACAGAGAGAGCCAAAGGAATCGAAGCCAGTGGAAGCGAGCACGGCGGGGACGCGGGGTTTGGATGGATTTTGTTCTATTTATTTATCGCCATGGGTGACTGTTGACCAGTCCGCCGATACAGTAAATTGTACAGTAATTATTTTAGCCGTTTGGGAGCCGTTGGCGCGTTGCTGCCTTTCGTCTCCAGCTCTCCTCTCCTGCGTCTGTGCACTTGCAGGCTTTTCCTTGCCTTTTGGCCTTTTTGCTACCGACAGCAAAGGTGACGTTTGAAATTGGACTTTGCGTTGTGCAAGCACCACAAGATTTTGGCAAATACTGCCTCAAGCACCACAACATTTGGCAAATACTGCCTCGGTAAAAAAAAAGCAAAATCTTGCTCTTTCAAGTACTTCAACAGTTTAAGGTTGACTAAGTCCAAAAAAAGGCAGACCAAGTGTCGGGTAACAGTATTAGGGATACCTGAAAGAAGAAAGTTGATGGACGCGAACACTGACTCGCTCGAATGGTCAAGAGCGTATTTTGGTCTTGCCCGACCCCGAGGGGGCGAGCTCCGTCATGCCTGACCCCTCGGGCGCGGACTCCGTCTCGCCAGACCCCTCGGGCGCGGGCTCCGTCACGTCTGACCTTGAGGGTGAGAGCTCCGTCTCGTCCGACCCCTCGGGCGCGGACTTCGTCTCGCTAGACCCCTCGGGCGCGGCTCTATCACGTTTGACCCCGAGGGTGCGGGCTTCGTCTCGCCTGACCCCTCGGACGCGGACTTCGCCTCGCCAGACACCTCGAAGAGGGATTCCGCCTCGCCCGACGGGGGTCCGTACCGCCTCCAACCACTACGGGTCTAAGAGTACGAACCCAGGGTCAAATTTCTGACACCAGAAAGGGAGTAGGCGCGTCTTGACGTGACCCGCGGCCACGACAGGCCATACCTAAGGACTCACGTCACCAACAGTGTCGGCCGTGCCGGCGCTACGCTACCTAATCCCGTACGACTTCCAACGGGGGTATCTGCTAACCATGACGCCCGCCGGGACGGAATGGAGCGCCACGACCGGCTGACGACGCCCACGTATAGCGCCAGTGATGAACAGGGTCGCAACGTGGAGCTATCCCCGTCATCATCTACAGGATCGGCGGGACCCATGTAAAGGAGATGAAGGGCGCCGCAACCCCAGAGACCTTTTTCCTCCTCGCTTTTCTCTCTCTCTCTCTTTCTCTCGTGTAACCTGCGCTTTCCCCTTCAACTATAAAAAGAGAAGCAGGACGCCCCACGAAGGGCACAGCTCAACACTGAGCGGTTCAGGGAGTTCAACTAGACTCAACTCTATTCGATCCTTCCATCAGACACTTGTGACTTTCTCCCTCTCTCGCCCGTTTGTAATCCCTACTAAAACCAAGTGCCGGTAACACGAGCAGCCTCAAACTGAACATAGGGACATTTCACCTAAACCAGTATAAACCCTTATGTCCTCGGAGCACACCATCCGGGCCAGACGCGCAAACACAAATTTACTAGTCGGCGGTTCAAAACACCGACAGTTGGCGCGCCAGGTAGGGGCCTTTTGCGCGTCTCGTCGTTCACAACAGGCCACGAATGGCTAGCCACGGCGTCAGCTGGGTCCCGAGCGCGCACGTGCGCTTCGAGAGCCTAGATTTTTTTATCACCACAGAGGGAGAGCTGGCGCAGGCTCCCACCCTCGTTCAACTTCTTCACTCCACCGACCTCCGTCGAAGAGCTACAACTGCACACCCCATAGGCATGTGCTCTCAAGAGCGACCAGCTCCTCGGCTTTGATTACGGGAGGCTGGAGCGCCAGCTCGACGCCTTCCTAGGACCTCGATCGTCCTAGGAGGACCTACGCTGCATCACCTTCTTGTTCGCCAACGTCATGACGTAGCTTGCTGGAGGGGAACCGCTCTTCTCGGAATACCTCACCCGGAGCGCCCCGACAGCGTTCCTGTTCAGTCCGCACAACGTCGCAAGGACCATTGGTCACCTCGCGGCACAGCGCATGCACCCATCCCCCATGGATAACGAATTATTGGGTATGACGGACTACGCCGTGGAATCTTTCCACGACCTTCTCATGGGAGATTCAAAGAGGATCTCTTACTCTGACTCCAATAGGGGAAGCCATCATCCCTCGTGAGAATGCTTCATGGCAGACAACCCCGAGGGACACGTCGAAAGCGTCCACGAGGGAGGGCTACTCCTACGGATGACCCCGACGATGAGGTTGAGGGAGATGTAGGGGCACCACCTCACCTGCGAGTGGAGCAGCTGAGGGCACGACACAAGGAGATCGAGGACGCGTGACTCCAGCAGGAGCAAGAGCGTGTGGAGCTCGAGCGCGAGATCGAACGCCATGGGGACGGTGGCCGTGCACGTGCCATCGCCCGCGACGTAAACTGGAGGATCATTGAGGATGACAAAGGCCTCTTACACTTCGCCCGAGCAAGCCAGAATATAGCTGCCATGGTGGCCTTGCTCCAAGGGCTCCTAGAGCCCACGACACCCGAAGACTGTCGGGCCCATCACGAGATCCGCACGCTGCTCGAGCACGCGGCGGTGCAGCTGGTACTGCTGGTTCATCTGGGGCTAGGGCTGGTTCATCTGGGCTAGTACATCTAGGGTTGCTGGTACCTAGTAGTTAATGTGTTATCTCCATTTTGTATCTGTCATCTGTGACTGTGACAAGTGTGACTTGGGACCTTTGAACAATGACGGAAAACTTATTAAGAGCTATACTGCACACTTTTTTTTTTCTTTTCTAGGGTTTCTCATAAGGGTGAGTTTTACCTAGAAAGGTTTTTAATGAGGCAACATTGCACAAACAACTCATTTATCTTATCTCCTTTGGTGCCTTTTGTTTTATTGGATTTGGTCATTTGGAGTTTGCTCTGTTCTTGACTTAGAAGTTAGAATCTGTGATCAGTTTGTGGCTGAGTGTTGGATGAGAATGAGAAGAATTTTGGAGTTTACTTAGTTCTTTACTTAGAAGTTAGAATCTGAGAAGAATTTGGTCATTTGGAGTTTGCTGAGTGTTGGAATAGAATCTGTGATCAGTTTGTGACTTAGACATTCTTGACTTGTGAATTGAGATTTTGAAATTTAAATGAATGAATATGTGCTAACTATTAGATGAGAAGAATTTTGAGGTGCCTTAAGATCACCGGGCTTTGGGCCGACCTAGCCCGTAGATCTGGCCGTGCTTCGTGGGCCCGCACGGCACGAATTACGGTCCATAGTGCCGTGCTTGAGCTGAAGGCTAGGCACGAGGCCTAAAGAGGCACGGCCCGGGTGGCACAGCGTGCCGTGCCGGCCCGACCTCTTGCGGGCCGTGCCTGGCCCATGCCCATGCCATGCCAAGTCGGGTCGGCCCGTTGACCAACTATACTAGCGATTAGTACAAACCCATGGTCCACTAAGAGGAGCCAGAACAGACCCATGATGGGCCGCCTACCCTAGGCTCGGGGGCTGACCGACCATCGGCTCCTTCTGACCTCGAAGTCATGGAGCTTGACGAAGATTCAGTGGCAAAGCCTGACACTCTAACTGACTGGAGGACACCTGTCGGTGTTTCGAACAAACACCAACTAGTAAATTTATAATTGTTATGCGTTAGGCTCGGATGGTGTACTAAAGGACATAAGGTTTATACTGATTCGGGCAGAATGTCCCTATGTCCAGTTTGCTGCTGCTCGTGTTATTAGTATCGAAAAATATTCATAGTAGGGGGTACAAATGGTCGAGAGAGAAACATGTCTCAAATCTATGATGGAAAGGTCGAAGGATACAATTGCTGAAGGATACAACTAGTGATCGCAGTAAACCATTGCTGAAGGATACAATACAACCAATGATGATCAGCAGCTCACATCAACCTGTGAAATTTTGAATGAATTTCAATTCCTGCTCAGTTCCAAGCAAGCACATATGAAATCATGTTCATTTGTGTAAAATGCATGCATATTGAGAAAAAAAGGGTTTGGGATCCGTGTTCCCCCACTTCGCTCCCACTTATCTTCCTCGAATCAAAGGCTTTGACGGCCGGCCATGTTATATGTTACTCAATTCCCCACTTCCCCATATCCAGGGGCGTGCCCAGTGGCCAGTACAGGACATGGCTCATGGGTGTAACTAATTGACGAGAACTGAATCCAATTCTCATCTGCCGAAATCGAGAAGAATCTAACTTCCCCTAGGTCTTCCAATTGAACATGGAGAATACGGGAATTTAGGTTAGGTCCGGTGTTGGAGTCGCAAACCTGACGAAACCTGAAACCTGGCCCTGCGCTGCGTGTGTTCTAGACGGATTGCTGGTTCACGCCACGCCTCCGGCCGCTGTGATCACCACCACGCTGGCCTGAAGCCTTGCCGCTTCCGCCGCAGCAGGCAGCAGCGCCAGCAAGCCGCGAGAAACTCGCCGCGGCGGTTGCCGCTTGCCGGTGGCTCCTCGCTCGGCTCTGCCTGCTTGTTTCGCAGGAGTTGCGTGCACCCGCCGACGGAGACGGAAGCAGAGGGTTTTAGTAAGAGGCCGTGCTGGGCCTATAGTTGCCAAGCCGGCCCACTCCGCGTACAGGCTAAGAGCCCAATCGGGTAGAGTAGTTGGATCCAGAACGGCTCGACTGTTGTGGGACTGGATTCGAGTCCATTTACCGAGTCGGACAACAGATAAAAAGCGATTTTTTCCCTGAAAAAAAGATAAATAGCGATTTTTCATTTTTCACCAATAAAAAAATCTCACAAATTGAAGCGACAAAATTTCTCTTCTTAAACATTCATAATTTTTCCATGTGAGCAAGATGGAGATAAAATTCCACTTCTCCTATACTTTAGAAGCCTCATTTCTAGGCAACATGTAATTTTGTCATTGTTTGACTATATAGAAAAAAGTATAAATTTTCTCTTGTGAGTTATCCTTTTAGTTGTTATTAGGCACTTGAAATGTTGCAACTCCCATAAAATTCACATGAAAATTGTGGACCAAGTCTACAACCTTAATTGTACTTCACAACCTTTCTGTTTGAATTCATATTGACGCTGAACAATAGACGCAATAGGTACAAATATGAACATTTTATCAATTATATTTTCAGCACCAAGACGTTTCCAAACGAAAAAGGTTGTGGGCTATATATAAAGTTCTATAACCTCTCTTTTTTTTTTAAAAAAAAAAGCCATCGACATGAGCATGCCGGGCATACATTGATAGAGAAGGAGTACTATAACCTCGTATAAAAATGAAATCATAAAGAAATTAAAGTTAAGATTTTATAGATGTAAACTTTTGTATTCCAAATATCCATGCCTTTGCACGAGGATTTCATTACACACGTAGATGCATGCATTGCATTTCACACTGTCACACGCACACATGCAAGCAATTGCTATTCTGATGTTCCAGTGTTATTGGCACCACCAGGGCCTATATAGGCAGCTTTATTCCACGCACGCACAGAGGCACAGGGCGTCTCTATCTCTTGCATATGGTCGCTTGGCCCGCTTAGGAGTTGATCTTGGAGCAGGTGACCCTTATCTGGCCCTGGGACCCTGTCTTGGGGGCGATGTTCCCCATGTTCACCATGGCCGTCGCGAAGGCGCTGCTGAAGGCAGACGCGCTGGATGCGAAGCTCCTGACTGCGGCGCCGGTGCTGCCGCCGTTGAACAGCTGCTGGTCGGGTTGCAGCAGCCCCTTCTGAGACAGCAGGTTGCTGAAGTAGGCGTTGTCGAAGGCGGTGGGTGACCGCTGCCGTTGGCCCGGGGGCAGTTGGCCTGCAGCGACGCCGCGAACGTGGAGTTGATGTTGGTGTCGTTGTAGATGTGGTCGCGGAAGAAGCGGCACTGCGCCTGCCCGATCGTGTGCCCCCTGCAATGCAAAGCCGACATGCATCATTGCATGGCTTGTGTTCTCCTCTCGTCAGAGTACGTCCTCGTGCAGGCAGACGTATGAATGAATGGTAGGCATCCTATAGACCCGAGAGAGCAACCATGTCAGTGACGCTGAGGTTCTTGTTTGCAAATGACTGGGTGAGGTTGGCGAGGTCGAAGGATGGAGCCGGCAGGTCCCGTTCTGCATTGTCCTTGCTTGCAGTGGAGTCCCTTCGTCCTAGAAGAACAGTCCATGACGGCTCTCCCAGCTGCATGCAGAATTGCAGATCGAGTTCCAGTAAACCTCTATCGATCATCCTAGCTATGCACACAAGTACTAGCTATCTATCATGCATATAAAAACTTACCGCCACGACGGAGTCACGGGCGGCGACGGCGAGGATTTCAGCGCAGGAGACAGTCTGGTTGCACACGGCCTCCACCTGCGTCTTGATGTTGTCGAGGACGCTGAAGCCTCTCAGCGAGTTCTTATTCGGGATCGCCCCCTGCTCGCCGGTGAAGCTCCCTGTGTCCGCCAGCAGAACAGATGCGTCGCAGCCCTGCAGTCACACCACACGTAGTGAAATCTGGTCACATGCATAATCCACGTACTACGTGTGACTGCAACTTTTCAAAGATCCATGCGAGAGCGAGAGTCTCGAGATTTGCATCGACGAAGCAGTCGTGGAAGTGCAGCCTGAGCAGGGACGCCCCCATGCGCACCTCGTTGTTTACCGCGGCCGTCACCGTGCTCTTGATGGTGGCCAGAGCCTTGGGGCACGACGTGTCGTAGAACGTCGACGACAGCTGCGCGGTGGCCGCCGTGGCCAGCGCCAAGATCGCGACCACCAGCAAGCTGAGGCGAGAAGCCGACTCCATCACGATCAGACTGCGTTTGTTTTGTTTACCTACAGATCAAAGCACCTATATATCTAGCTTGTCTCTCTGTATGACTAATTACCTACAGACCAAAGCAGCTATATATATAGATATGGTTACAGATTTGGCGCCAATTCATCATCAGTGTAACAGTTAAGTGCAATCTATCACTCCACTCCGGTGTGGCAACAGCACCCATCCAAACTTGCCGCCTAACTCGTCTAGAAAAAACCGCGAGTCCTGACCAAAATTCGTGCAAAATGGGCCACACGCGAGATGCGATTCGATTCGATTAGTAGTTCAGAACGCACGAACGGGCGAACCCCAGGGCCAAGAGTCACACAGGTCCGGTTAAACTATTGCTGCCACTCCCCACCTACGCCAACTCAGCGAGCATTGTAGTAGAACAGTCTCTGAAAGTTCATCCTCTGCATGCGTTGCTCGAGGAAGAATATTCCAAACAAATATCACTGTCATATATAAAAAATAATCGCAGGATGCATGAGATAGATCGACCTCAGTGCTGTGCATGTCGCAGTCTTGGAGTGGAACAGTCTCTGAAAGTGTCCTCCATGGTCACCAAAGACACGCGGGCAAGTGGCGTAGGCCTGTAGGAGTTGGACAGCCAGCTTAAAGTTTTCCAAACGGGCCTGGCCCATCGGGCCAGCACGGGCACGGTGCTGATTTGGCCCGGTCCGAAAACGGCCCGGCCCGGCCTCTCCCGTGCTCGTGCCAAGCACGGCACGGCCTCGTGCCCGTGCCTGGGCCGCTATGCTAGCCCGTTGGCACGGCACGGGCACGGCCCGCTCCAAAGACCGGCATGGGGTCGGCACGGCTAAGAGCCGTTGGATGAAGCCCCCCGCGAGCGCTGGCCGTTGGATGAAGGGCTGCGGTGGGACGCCTATATAAGCCAGGAGCCGCCCGGGGGAAGCTACTGTGCTCATTTCTTCCCCCTCCGCGCCGCGCGCACCTCGCTCTTCGGCTCTGCTCTCTCGTTCGAAACCCTAGCCGCTCACTCTCTTCTTTTCGCCGTCCGGTGGCTGGTGACAGCGGCGGTGGCTTGCACGGGCACACGGCACGGCCTTGTACACCCCTTCTCTTCTCTCTGACCGGCGATGTAACTTAGTCGTTGAGATCTCCAACGAATCGTCTTCGTCTCTCTCTCGTCGCGCTCGTCGCGCTCGTCGATCTCGCCGGACTCCGGCGTCATTGGGGCTCCGCTATGATGCGTTGAGGTACCAGGACGCCGGATCTGAGGCAGCCATTGCACAGCCCTTCCTTTTGATATTTTGTTGCCTGGTGTTCTCTTCTTGATTTTGATTTCTTCATATTTGAGCTGTTCTCTGTTTTCTGAAATTTTGATGTGGTTTTGTGGGTTAGTGCCAAGGCACGGCACTAACACGCTGGACTACCGTGCCCAGTGGCACGGCACGGCACGGTCTGGAGTGCTTAGTGCCGTGCCTGGGCCAGAGGCTGAGCACGGCGGCACGGCAAGGCTACCGTGCCTGACCGTGCCGTGCCTGGCCGTGCCGTGCCCAGCCGTGCTCGTGCCGTGTAGTGCCCGTGCGGCCCGTTTGGAAATCTTTAGTCCATATGCACCCAGCACATTAATGCGCATGCATATAGTTGTGGGAAGTGAAGACTCGCCCTGTACATGGTCCGGTTATAGTTGTGGGAAGTGAAGACTCGCCCTGTACATGGTCCGGTTTAAACCGGACCCAACCCGTTAACCAGGCCATTGCAAACCCTACTCAGAGGCCATATACGGGTTGGTTTGCATACGGTTCCGAACCGCTTAACCCGCGTCAGTCAGCTTGTCTTCTTCCTCCAGCTGCTATTCACGCATGCGCAGCAGCGCAGGGGTGTCCGTCAGGCAAGAACTGCATGCTGAAGGTTGGAGGTAGGGCAAGGATCGATGAATCCGAACAGGGACGCAACCAATGCCATCCCCAATCAAATCCTTCTACTAGAAGCAATGAAGCATCCTCGTCAATTCCATCTGCTTCCTCAATCTCTCCCTGATTCAATTTCAGTGACCGTTCGCTCAAAAGCAAATCGAATAAAGAGCTTTCGAATTGACGATTTGGAGCAGCAGGGAGCAATTCCATGGAGTCGTGCTGTACGGCAGTGCATGTGATGTGTCATGTGTGCACTGTGTGCTCAGCCATTTATTTTTAATGAGAGTATCTGTACTCAATAACTGGCCGCTGACGTGGAGTTCATCAGCTAGATAAATTACCATAAGGCAACATTATTCTGTTCGGTTACTAAACTGAAACTGCAAGCACGCCAGTTCAGTTCAGGATCTTAGCAGTATATATAACAAATGCATTTGTAGCTTTGCAGGACGCCGTTTTCGTCGTAAGCTGGCCAAACGTCAGCCTCCAAAGTCTTTCATGCTCCATGTCTTGTGTGGAAATTTTGCACTAGTGGACGAGACAGGGAGAAAGGATCTATCGACGTTGATATTTCGCCAAGAGGCCGGTCAGCATTCGTCCAAGACACTTCCATCTTGCTCTGACCGTTGTGCAGTCATTTCACACTTGCTGAAAACGCCTTCTAGCTGCATGTCTTGGCCCCGACAATGGGCGTGTTCGGCTGGCTTGTTTTTCCTCTCACAGAATCACTGTTCACGTCCTGCCAGAACAGTATTTTTCTCTCACAACAATTAGCCGGAACAGTATTTTTCAGTCCTGCCGAACAGGCCTAAGATTAGCCCATCGATCCAGATGTTGACGAGATACTAGTCTATCTTTTGAACACTTCCCTCATACTGTTTGCTTAGCTTATAAGCCGTACTTTTTCAACCAATGAATAGTATTTTTCTCTCACAACAAATCAACCAACAGTACTTTCAGCCATGACTTATCAACCAAGCGAATAGGAACCCTATCGTCAGGCTCCAGCTAGCAGCGCTGGTGGCCTCAGCCTGACTGATACTGTAGGAGCTAGCCTTTTTCTTTTCTTTTTGATGAATAAGGTATCTTCAGATTTTTCCTATGTAGGGTATGGAAACTGACAGCATGAACTGTTATTTGCCCCAACGTTAGCACACGGTTTACATGTACTTTGGCGCTAATTTAGGGCATATGCAGTGTGGCGTCGAACCGTGCTGTGGACGAAAAGCGAATGGAAACAGAGTTCGGCAAGCTGTAGTGTGGGCATCGATTTGTAGTACCCAGAAACAATAAAAAAGTACTCTCTCTTTCTGATTGTGCATCGCCTTGTCTTTATGCATTGGTGAGCAAATATTTTAGGGTTCGACGCAAGTTTATTTGGAGTCCGATTTTGCGTCTGACAGGTAGCAGTCGATGTCTACAATGTGTTGTGTACGATTTCTTTTGCCATGGTTCGATTTCAACTCAACACTGGAGCTGCTCTTAGGAGGACCGGTAGATAGAAGTAAATGGATATAGGTGATTCATTTTAATTACCGTAGTAACTAGTCCATCAGTCCATGCTACAACACATAACTAAGAATCTTACGTTACATAATGCTCTCGGCTCTCGCCGCCTCACCACACCACCCTCAAACCGCCGCAACCGCCGGGTTTGCATACAGACCCTCGACCTGTTTTTAAGTCTGGCCATTAAGCTCCTTCAATTCCCTGGTGACCTTCCTCTCCTAACTCCAGCCACCGAATCAGATGTTCGGCGATTTGAGCGTTGCCTGAACTTGACGTCAATTTGGAGCATATGATGAACTATAGGAAATGTGGAAACATATATATAGCTAGGGAAAGTGATAGTGTGATAGTAGTACTTATACTTAATTAATCTCCCAATGCCTTTGCATGAGAGGTCCTCGTTACATATATATGTAGATCGATACACGGCAATAAGTACGGTCTCTCTCCGTTCCATATACTAGTAGAGAACAGACCTTTCATCCGAGGCTAAAATGGACTCTAGTCCCGGCATTTTTTGCGCCCGGGACTAGAGAGACCTTTAGTCCCGGTTGGTGTCTCCAACCGGGACTAAAGGTCCCTGCCCAACGGCTACTGCGCTCGGCACAGTGGCAGGGGACCTTTAGTCCCGGTTGGAGACACCAACCGGGACTAAAGGTGGACCTTTACTCCCGGTTGGAGCCACCAACCGGGACTAAAAGGCCTCAACCTTTAGTCCCGGTTGGTAACACCAACCGGGACTAAAGGTAGACCCTTTAGTCCCGGTTGGAGCCACCAACCGGGACTAAAGGTCCCCCGATGGGTTAGTTCAAAAGGGAAGCATCCCATCCATTGTCAGATGTGTTGTGTAGGTGGAGTGGTAAGCTACGCGCGAGGCAATGCATGAGGTCTTGGGTTCGAATCTCACGGGACGCAGCGGTGGGAGGTATTATTTTTTTTAAAGCTGGGAGGACCTTTAGTCCCGGTTGGTGTTATCTGACCCGGGACTAAAGGACCCCCCTTTAGTCCCGGATGCTTACTCCCGGGTGGGGAACCGGGACTAGAGGGGGTTCCCCACCGGGAGTAAAGCCCGTCTCTGTACACTTGATATGTGTATATATATATATATCTTCGTTGGTAGTCCATGCACGATTGCACGATCTTAGGACGAGTTCACAATCCCGCAGGCGAGCCTGATCTCCCCATTGGTTCCGGTGAGTGGGCTGAGGTTCCCCATCTTCACCATCGCCGACGTGAAGGCGCTGGTGAAGGCCGATGTGCTGGACGCGAAGTTGCTGACCGTGCTGTCGGTGCTGCCGTTGTTGAAGAGCTCCTGGTCCGAGTGCAGGAGCCCCTTCTGCGACAGAAGGTTGGTGTAGTAGTCGTTGTCGAATGTGGTGGGGGTCATGGTGTCCAGCGGCGCTAGGCTGGTGCCGCCAGACATGGGGCAGTTGGCCTGGAGCGACGTGGCGAAGGTGGCGTTGATGTTGGTGTCGTTGTAGATGTGGTCTTTGAAGTTCGAGCACTGCGCCTGTCCGATGGTGTGAGCTCCTGCAAAGTGCAATGCGCGCGTCGTCGTCAGACTGCAACCAAAGATTCAATTCAAAGGTATGTATGCATTATAGCTAGAGCATGCATATGCACCTGAGAGAGCAACCATGTCGGTTGCGTCGAGGTTCTTGTTGCTGAACGCAGATAACAGTTGTTGGAGGCTATTTGTAGGAGCTGGGAGGTCGGTTGTCTCGTTCGGGAATGAAGCGGTCGAATCCCTTCTCCCCAGTAGAACGGTCCACGAAGGCCCGCCGAGCTGGGCAGGAGTTCCAAACCAACAACTAGCAAGTCAGCAACCACGGAAACAGGGTGTCTGCTGGAACTGGAATGGAATATGCTTATGCATAGGGATCTATCTCACCGCGACGACGGAGTCGCGGGCGGCGACGGCGAGGATGTCGGCGCAGGAGACGACCCCCGGGCACACCGCCTCCACCTGCGCCTTGATGTTGTCGATGACATCGAAGCGCCTCAGCGATCCCTTGTTCGGAGTCGAGCTCTGCTCCCCGGACGTGTCGTTGAGCAGAACGGATGCATCGCAGCCCTGCAGTTGAGGTTTACATACAAATTTCTAGTTAGCTGCTTGTACCTGTGTGTATATATATTTACTGCTGCCAACGTACTACTCCTATATATATAAAGATAAACTTTAGTTAATTTGGATAATAATATCTCGATCGACTTATCACTTATGTTAGAAAACAGAAGAATAAGAAGAGATGAGCGAGTGTTGCTAGACTTGCATGCACAAAGCAGTCGTGGAAGTGCATCCGGAGCAGCGACGCCCCCGTGCGCGCCTCCTGCATCACCGCCGCGTCCACGCCGCTCTTGATGGTGGACAGCGCGTTCGGGCACGACGTGTCGTAGAACGTCGATGACAGCTGCGCCGACGCCGCCGAGGCCAGCGCCGCTAGCACCACCAACAGGCAAGAAGCAGAGGCAGCCATGGCTATGCTTTGCTTTCTCGGTAGCTACACACACTAGCTAGCCCCCAGCTGCTTGCTTCTGCTAGCTCGTTGGCTGTGTGATTGTGGTGTGCAAAGGCGATGCCCTACTCCATGCATATTTATAGGGCCCACCGATGACTGCATGCCACTAGGGGACCAGAAAACATCCAAATCGGACGCCAAACTTCGTCCATGCTTAGTCTCCGAAAGCCAGCGACCATTTTCGTCACGCAGTGCAGCTAGCCACTCGACCCAGCACACAGTGTTGACCAGTATCTGAATTGTGTTACATTGGCATAAATAGAAGATAATTTATGTTCGGCTGAGATTCATCATGAGCTAGCGCAGTTTTTTGTGCAAGCATCCAACACAAGGGCGCGCGACGAAAAGTATGCGCGAGCCATACATACTGACAAGATTAGCGGATGTTGAGCAGATACTGGTGTGTTTCTTTTGAACTTCCCTGTCAGCTCCAGCTGGCCGCTGATGCATGACCTCAATCTTTAACCTAGCATCTTCAAGAGTTCCCAATAAAGCTTTCAGAATTTTTGGTAAGAATGGAAAAAAACTCATCTCCAACTGTTCTCAATCTTTCCGCGCTTGGAAAAATAGACCGATCGCATGGTATATCCGCGCGTGGGAGACACGTGTATCCATGTGCCAATCTAAAGGTGGAAGGGCGTGGAAAAAAAATAAATGGTAGAAGTGGTTCTTGATGCAAATGTACAAGAGAGAAATAATATATAAAAGTGATTAGGATAATTTAGAAATAGTACATGATTTTTGATGTAAAATTGTCTTCTATATTTTATGAGTGAATTATTGGAAACTGTTGGAGATGGTCTTATTTATTCCTCCCAATAATTTTTGGTGAGTTAGAAAACTCCATGGTCTTGCAAAAAAAATTGTTGGGAACTCTTGGAGATGCTCTAACTAATATATAACTGATAACCTTTTTATATATTTTCTTTTGAAAAGATAGCTTTAATTTATATGCTTTGTTATATATGTTGGCGCTACTTTAGGAAGACTAACACGAAATTTTCCTTTTCCTAATCTTAATCTACTAATTGAGGACCTACCAGAGATCATCCACGATTCCACGTTGTTCCTCGCTAGGCGCGTTAGGGAAAAAGATAAATTTTAAGTTTTTTCACAATAACCAGAAATATATGACCTTTAATTTGATTAACTCTAAATCTCTAATCATCTTTACCAATAATAACAATTGGATTTATTATGTTTTCTAAAAAAATACTCACATATGTCACTATTATGAAAGCACATAACCCAACTCCTAAATTTGTATCTAAATTAGTGGCATATGCCATCATGAAAGATAATTCAAAATAACTCATAAAATTGCGTCTCAATTCTGCCGACACCATTATTAAGATGGTTTAATAGCAGACCCTGAAACCACCAGTGTAATGAAAGACAATCTAAAACAACTTTCTAATTTTAAATCTTAATTATTCACATCTACCATCTAATAACATAATAAAATAATCTATTTGAATTGTATCTAAATTTCCTGACTTTGCTGTTATAAAAAATAAACTTAAATATACCTCAAATCTACGTGTAAATACCGATATAAGGTATTATAGAAAATAATTCAATAACCACAAAGCATGATTTATATATGTTTCTAGTTACACACTTCAACCATTGTTAAATTAAAAGTAAGCACACATGTTAGGTACCACCATGTATACCAAGTAAATATGCATATGTACAAGTCGTAAGAGAAGTTTTCTTTGACGATGACATAAACAATTCACTTTGTATTATATTGATACTCTCTTACAATACAGCATGTCAGCTATTACTTTAGACAAATTTATATATTTTAACTGAAACATTATGATATATCAATACTGGTAATTTATTTTTAAGCTTTCTATGTTCTTTTATAAAACAATTGTAGTAGCATGTGAGCGAAAGAGGGGTGAACTGGGTCACTTAAAACTTAAACCTAGGGCTCAACTCGATCTACACTAGAAAATTCATAAACTAGCTACCATATTATTCACTTATGGTTTTATATATAGTGTGCTCGGTCTTAACGGCCAACCCACAAAAAGTTATGCATCCTTGATAAAATCATAACAACTAACATATATTACATGTTAGTCTAGGAAAGGTAAGGGTCACAAAAGATAAGCGCAATGTCAAAGCTTAAATGTGTAAGGTAAAGAGCAAGTCAAGAGAGGGAAAACTCCCGAAGAGCTCGTGGTATCATTTGCCAAACTGCAACCGCTTCTTGTGGCAAGGCTAGCGCTTTCTGTTTCTCCACTACTAGACCATCTAGTGAGGCAATTTCCACAACGATGCCTTCATTGGACATCACAGAAGAATCTGTCAATTGTTTGGTGCATTTAACTTCATGGTTGTTGGACCATCCAACGTGTGCAACTTTTGCACTTGCTTGTTTTGGCTCCATTTCTTCGCCGGTCTTCACGCCGCTTGTCTTGCATCATGACCTAGAACATGTATATCACATCCTAACTAGTGACATCAGTTATGCAACCTACTTACATTGCAACACATAATGATGCTGTAGTACTTTTCACTAGGAGTATTCCAAAGTTTATATCTTACTCATGGAACAAAGGAGAAGAATGAGCTAAGTATATATAGAAGGAAACCTCAGCCTACTACATAGTACATATTCTTAAAGGGTTGTTGGCTGCTTAGACCCAATCACACGCAAAAGGCTAGTCACTAGGACCTAGAAACAAGCGGTATTTGTGCGAGGAGAGGTAATGCCTAGGGATTGCAAACAAGGTATATTGTTGGTAACCTGAGATCATAATCAATACTAATTTGTGGCCAAAGGCAACAAAGCGTTGTTGTACTTGAACCATACTTGCTTCTTCAAACCTCTTCCCTCCTATTTGGCGGTCCCCAAGTTTCAAGTCGACCCATAGGCTAGCCTATCACCCCCCTGATCATGTCCTACTCGCCGGATGATGGCTACACCTACTCTGCCACTCTATTACTTTCACAAGATCTGCTAGGCCTAACTATCCAACCAAAGCACATTCCATCATACACTACTGACGCATTTTCTCTAGTCTAATAGATATACTAGCTACCCTTCACAAATCACAACTTATGCTACAATGCGATCACTCTAGAGCAATGCACTATGATATACTTTTTTGCTAACGGTTTAGTCACCAGACTTGGATCATAACTATGCATCTTATCCTAGAAACTAGATGATAAAATAAAGGAACATGAATCATGCATAGAACCATCATAGGTAATAATGTTGCAAGATATGTAGCTCAAACACAACTAGATGCATATAGATGGCATCATGGTTATACATTTTTTTTGAAAAGGCATCATGGTTATACCTTGAAGATACATTGGAGCCCTAGACAATCAACCACATAGGAAGATCGGTCAGTAGGATGCATCCTTGCGCCTAGATGAAGTGCTCACTGGTGTGGTCCATGCTAACTAATATTGGGCCCTCCTTGGCCCTAGGGGTGGGCTTAATTAACCGAAACCGATGAACCGAAGCAAAATGACTAAGATTGAAACTAAAAATTTAGTAGTCCCAGATCCAACTAATTGGACTTAGTATAGTTATTTTGGTTCCTAACCTCGGTTAACCATGTAGATGAGAAAACCGAGATATAAGAAAAGGTTCAACAACAAAAACAAAAGCCCAGGCCCAATACTACAGAGCACACACACCCACTCCACCTTATCCGCATCATTATTTTATCATATTTTGATAGTCTAGGACATCTAATAGTAAGTTCACACTATGAGTACATAAATTATAAACATAATAATCATAATGTATATTTTTCACATAAATTATGATGTCTCCTATTATATCACAAAATTTTAAATTAAAACTCAACTTGTACGTAGGGAAAAGGAATCTTACTAAGACTAATTGGACTGACTGAAATAGTCAGGGAACTAAATCAAATCAATTATTAGTTTAAGGGGTTATTTGAACATAGACCAAATTTGAGGATTTATTGAACTTTTTTCCCTAAAACATAAGTGATATTGAATAATCTTCCGATGCATTTGCATGAGAACTCGTAACATACGTAGATGTGGATATAAATAACAACACTGCTAGTGCCCGGACATTTGGACGGACACC
Organism: Miscanthus floridulus; assembly: GCF_019320115.1. Classification (NCBI taxonomy): domain Eukaryota; kingdom Viridiplantae; phylum Streptophyta; class Magnoliopsida; order Poales; family Poaceae; genus Miscanthus; species Miscanthus floridulus. The sequence goes on along the minus strand of NC_089582.1, from coordinate 148,135,749 downwards.
GGACGCCCGCACCTACAGTTCAATTTTTGTGCCATTTCGTGCGCCCATGTGTGGCCCACGCCACCCGGACGTCGCTCGCCCACGCTTGTAGTCGCACGCGGGAACGTCTGTGCCGCCAAGCCGGCGGCACCCCAACAGCAGGAACGGAGCATTTTTACTGTAGGGACGGCTGGGGTTGGGGGCGCCCCTACAGTGGGCGTCCTCGGGCCCCAGCAGCCCAGCCGCCCCTACAGATGGCACTATAGGGGCGGCTGATAACCTGAGCCGCCCCTACAGTTGGGGCTGATCTGTAGGGGCGGCTCAATCACCGGCCGCCCCTGCAGTGCCCACTTGTCTTTTTTCAAATTTTAAAATTTGAAAGGTTCCAATTTAGTCAAATGACAAGATAACCAAAATAAAAGTTGTAGATCTTGATGGGTTGAACAACTTTTGTATTCATCACTTTTACATATGAAATCATTTAGGGTTTGAAAATTTGATTTGAACTTGTCAAATTTTAAATTTTAAATTTTAAAATGTGTAAAAAATTGTCACATCCAAGTTTGATCAAACTTAAATGCTGAAGCATGATTTTAGAAATTTTTAGGAAAAAAACCATCACATTTAGAGTTAGTATGAGAGAGAATAACTAGTTACAAAGTTTACCCACAGATTAAAAAGAGAAATCACACTGTTGTAGATGATCCTTACATGATCATAATGAACAGTGTGATTTCTTTTTTTAATCTGTGGGTCAACTTTGTAACTAGTTTTTCTTCCTCATAATAACTCCAAATCTGATGATTTTTTTCCTAAAATTTTCTAAAATCATTCTCTATCAATTTATTTTATTGGTTTTGTCAATATATACATATGAAAAGTTTGAACAATTTAAATATTGAATTTCAAAAAAATGCAACTTCAGACAAGATTTTGGTTCCCCAAATGATTTCAGCTGAAAAAGTGATAAATACCAAAGTTGAATAACTCATCAAGATCTACAACTTTTGTATTGGTCATTTCTTCATATGACAAAGTGGTAACGACATTGTTTATAAATGTGACACGTCTCTAATAAGGTTTTATAAACTATATGAGACATGTGTAAGATTAGTGAACAATGTGTGCTAAAAATTTGTCAAATGAAGAAATGACCAAAATAAAAGTTGTAGATATTCATGAGTTGAACAACTTTGGTATTCATCACTTTTTATGTTGAAATCAATTTGGGTCTCAAATTTTGGTTCGAACTTGTTGTTTTTCAAAATTTCAAATTTGAAAGGTTCAAATTTTGTCAAATGACAAGATGACTAAAATAAAAGTTGTAGATATTAATGAGTTGAACAACTTTGGTATTCATCACTTTTTATGTTGAAATCATTTTGGGTCTCAAATTTTAGTTCGAACTTGTCATTTTTTAAAATTTCAAATTTGAAAGGTTCAAATTTTGTCAAATGACAAGATGACCAAAATAAAAGTTATAGATCTTCATGACCTCTACAACTTTGATGTTTATCAAATTTTCATTTGACATCATTTGGTGTCTCAAAATTATTTTAGTAGTTTTGATTTTAAGGGAGATGCCACATGAAGAAACAAAAGAACTCCTTTTAGCTTCATTGTTAGAGATTTTCCAGACCCTTTGAGTTGAACTCTTCAACACGCTGCTTGCGCATTGTTGTGTCGCAAAGCTATTCTATAGTTATGAGGTTGGTACATGTTTAAAAAACAAATTATACATTTAAAAAACAAATCCTAAACGTAGAGGTCACAGACCGAAAAAATATAGAACGTAGCTTACCAAGGACTCAAGTCCGTGGCACCGCGAGCATCCCACCCCTTCCCCCCAATCACTCTCTCATCCCTGGTCACTCTCTAGTCTCCTCCGTCTATCTCCTCGTCTTCCCCATCTCTCTCGCCGCCGACGCCTTCTCCGCTTGGCGCTCGGGCTCGACAAGCGCGCCGCCAAGAACACGCGCCGCCTCCTCTCTCTCTCTCTCTCTCTCATATCGGACCCGTCGAATCCTCCCCAAACCCTATGCGCAGCCGCAACGAACTCCGACGCGCCCCTAGCTCCGGCCCTCTTCGACGCCCGCACCGCCGCCCCTGGGGCCTCCCCGAAGCCCACGCCGCCGCCACCAGAGGCCTCCCCGCTGCCCGCTTCGCCGTCCCATGTGCCTCCTCGCCACCCACGTCGCGACCATGGCGTCGCCGCCGGCTCGGGTGAGGTCGGCGGGATCGATGGCGCCGTCTCCTGCTCCACCTGCCCCCGGCCGCGCTCATCTCCATGGTAGTAGAAGGCCAAGGCTACACTAGGATCCTCGGCGCCCTGATCCGGTTGGGGCGTGGCAGATCCGAGGTTGTGGTGGCTGGTTCCGTGGCCCGGCGTCCTGATTCGACAAGGAGAAGAGAATCTGGGGTGGCGGCGACTGGATCCACAACCTGGCGTCCCGATTCCACTCCCTGGCAGGTACGGAATATCTTCTCACATCTGGCGAGGAATTGCGAGCTCTTTCGTTAGCTCTCTTACAGTATTTAGGCTTAATTGTGGACTTGTTAACCTGATTGGCGGGCTCAATGGATGCAGGTGACCAAACTAATCTGTTTACTCATGCTGCCAGAGTGCCAGTATATTTTATTTAAGTAGCATTTGTATAAGATTTGTTTGAACTATTGTATTGGTCATTTACGACTAACCAGTCACAGTATGCAAATGTGGTCAATGCAGGGGCTTATCATGGCAACAAAACGTATCCTTAAGGAATTAAAGGACCCTTCAATATCACGTAGTGCCGGTATGAGGTCGATTTACCAATTGACTTATGAATGATGCCACATGGTCTGTATCTAAGCATTGATGCATTTTGTTATATTTCTGGATACTAATTAAACTGTTGCAGCTTACAGGGTAGAAGCTCATAATAGAAAATCTTTACCCCTTATTTAGATCCGTAACACTTAGCTAAGAATTCCAGTTTCTCATACATATGTTGATATTGAGTTGGCTTTCTCATACACATGTCTGGTACCCCTTTGCAAGATACTATGTTTTTTGGTGCATTACGACATCCTATAGTTGTAACTTAAAACTGATTTTTGCTCATATATTCTCTCTCTCTATAGCTTAAACCATTTCTGTTTTTGCTCTGAGAAGGATCTACTAAAGGAGATAGAAAAAGTAGCATCTACTTTGTAGCCACATAATGAGTGAAAGGTTGGAGAGCCAAGTGCAGTGTGGAGAAGAGTTCTGATCTAAGTGCTGCTTCACAGGTAGGGATATTTTTTCTGTTACAGCTGCCTGTATGCATGATGCTGGATCCTTATTTGAATCCTTTATTAAAGGTCAATATTTCTTACAAGGAGCTGTAACACCCATCACTGTAATATCCCTTTTCTTTCTTGTTTGAACCAGCAACCTCCTATACTGGCCAAACTGCTAATGGGGAATAATCTGACCCTGTCATTTGATGACATTGAGGCGAGCTTTTGTAGGTCCTGCACTCCTTACAATCATTTAATTTTGTCAGGTAGCTTACCAAGGACTCAAGTCCGTGGCACCGCGAGCATCCCACCCCTTCCCCCCAATCACTCTCTCATCCCTGGTCACTCTCTAGTCTCCTCCGTCTATCTCCTCGTCTTCCCCATCTCTCTCGCCGCCGACGCCTTCTCCGCTTGGCGCTCGGGCTCGACAAGCGCGCCGCCAAGAACACGCGCCGCCTCCTCTCTCTCTCTCTCTCTCTCTCATATCGGACCCGTCGAATCCTCCCCAAACCCTATGCGCAGCCGCAACGAACTCCGACGCGCCCCTAGCTCCGGCCCTCTTCGACGCCCGCACCGCCGCCCCTGGGGCCTCCCCGAAGCCCACGCCGCCGCCACCAGAGGCCTCCCCGCTGCCCGCTTCGCCGTCCCATGTGCCTCCTCGCCACCCACGTCGCGACCATGGCGTCGCCGCCGGCTCGGGTGAGGTCGGCGGGATCGATGGCGCCGTCTCCTGCTCCACCTGCCCCCGGCCGCGCTCATCTCCATGGTAGTAGAAGGCCAAGGCTACACTAGGATCCTCGGCGCCCTGATCCGGTTGGGGCGTGGCAGATCCGAGGTTGTGGTGGCTGGTTCCGTGGCCCGGCGTCCTGATTCGACAAGGAGAAGAGAATCTGGGGTGGCGGCGACTGGATCCACAACCTGGCGTCCCGATTCCACTCCCTGGCAGGTACGGAATATCTTCTCACATCTGGCGAGGAATTGCGAGCTCTTTCGTTAGCTCTCTTACAGTATTTAGGCTTAATTGTGGACTTGTTAACCTGATTGGCGGGCTCAATGGATGCAGGTGACCAAACTAATCTGTTTACTCATGCTGCCAGAGTGCCAGTATATTTTATTTAAGTAGCATTTGTATAAGATTTGTTTGAACTATTGTATTGGTCATTTACGACTAACCAGTCACAGTATGCAAATGTGGTCAATGCAGGGGCTTATCATGGCAACAAAACGTATCCTTAAGGAATTAAAGGACCCTTCAATATCACGTAGTGCCGGTATGAGGTCGATTTACCAATTGACTTATGAATGATGCCACATGGTCTGTATCTAAGCATTGATGCATTTTGTTATATTTCTGGATACTAATTAAACTGTTGCAGCTTACAGGGTAGAAGCTCATAATAGAAAATCTTTACCCCTTATTTAGATCCGTAACACTTAGCTAAGAATTCCAGTTTCTCATACATATGTTGATATTGAGTTGGCTTTCTCATACACATGTCTGGTACCCCTTTGCAAGATACTATGTTTTTTGGTGCATTACGACATCCTATAGTTGTAACTTAAAACTGATTTTTGCTCATATATTCTCTCTCTCTATAGCTTAAACCATTTCTGTTTTTGCTCTGAGAAGGATCTACTAAAGGAGATAGAAAAAGTAGCATCTACTTTGTAGCCACATAATGAGTGAAAGGTTGGAGAGCCAAGTGCAGTGTGGAGAAGAGTTCTGATCTAAGTGCTGCTTCACAGGTAGGGATATTTTTTCTGTTACAGCTGCCTGTATGCATGATGCTGGATCCTTATTTGAATCCTTTATTAAAGGTCAATATTTCTTACAAGGAGCTGTAACACCCATCACTGTAATATCCCTTTTCTTTCTTGTTTGAACCAGCAACCTCCTATACTGGCCAAACTGCTAATGGGGAATAATCTGACCCTGTCATTTGATGACATTGAGGCGAGCTTTTGTAGGTCCTGCACTCCTTACAATCATTTAATTTTGTCAGGTCACCAACTGCTACCATCAGATGCCACTTGATTTAAAACATTTTGCTACACACTAGATGCATTCTCAGTTTAGAGGAATGATCTGAACATGGGTAAGAGGAATGATCCTCAGTTTAGGTTCTGGGATGCACAAACTTCTCAGATTATTTTATTTTGCATTGGGCATTACTCTCTATTAAACAAATTTTGTACAGTAAATAGGTTACAATCCAGTTCTGAATTTTTGTATATGCATTGTCCACCTCTGTACCTCTAACCATTGTAGTCTTTTTTTTTTTGACGACAACTCTAACCATTGTAGTCCTGTTGATCATGTTGTGCAATTTATCAAACCTTAACAATATATGGCTGGTTACCTCAGGAAAAAACTTGGAAAATTATTGTGATTTTGCATATGATGTGAGATGAAACTGAATATATGCACACCAAATTCTGATATGAATTGAAGAAAATTCTTGCAAGGCTACTATGACACCAAATACTGTGATTATTGTTGTGTTTGTTTTCTTCATAAAACCGAGCATTTAATTTTGCAGATCTTCAATGGCGTGTTCCTGAACATGCGTCGCAGGGTTGAGCCATATTTTGCATATGGGTAAGTTTTCTTAGCTGATTTAGTTGATGTCTTGCTGCTTATTTTGATAGATCTTCCACTGGAAGTAATATTTTTCTGATTCAGAGAGACTGTCATATTCACAACTGTAACTAGTGGTGATTAGGATGAAAATAGTCATGGGAAGGTAGAGGTAGTGAGGTATTGAGCTAGCTGCTATATATGAATTAAGCTTCTCTTCTTAGTTCAAGATGTATTGAGGTAGTGATGCAGCAGCTTAGTCCAGATTCTTAGTTCATGTAACATGGAATTTCGTCTGTATGTTGACTTGTAGTGGCTTTTGATATTACTTCATGTATATGTGGAGTTGTGGTATGGTTTGGATCAGACTTTGGAACGGTTTGGACTTTTATTTTGCATGTGGACTTATGGATTTCTTAATGGACTATGTTATAATGATGGACTTCATAATGAACTATGTTGTAATGATGGATTTTTGTGAATTATGACTTGTGATGATATTCTAAATAATGGTCTTGTGTTTGTGGATATATATATGTATATTTGTGGCGGTCAGATTCGAATTTAAATTATATATATATACGTGGTCAGATTTGAATTTGAATTATATATATTTTTTGCTGAAAAATCCACTGTAGGGGCGGTTCTTGATACAGCCGCCCTTACAAATACACACAACAGAGGCGGCTGGTGATACAGTCGCCCTTACAGAAGTCCACTACAGGGGCGGCTGATATTACCACCAGCCACCCCTACTGAAGGCATCACCAGCCGCCCTTACAGAGGGCACTGCAGGGGCGGTCAGGAAACCGCTCCTACAGAGGCACCCTCTGTAGGAACACCCTGGGAAGGGCGGCTGGCGCAACCGCCCTTACAGAGGCTCTAGAGCCACCCCTACAGTTAATTTATGTAGTAGTGAGCACAGCAGGCAATTGATTCTGATCCCACGTCGTAGCTGCAGCAGGTTACCTCGTCCTCGTCGTAGCAGACTAGCAGCAAGCAGCAGGCCTAGGTCTCCGGCTCTCCGCTGCACGAATGCATGGAGGATCCATCTCTACTCTACGCCAGCGTCGGCTTCTCTCTTTTTACTTATTACACGATGGAAGTAAAAAGAGAGAAGCCGACGCTGGCGTAGAGTAGAGATGGATCCTCCATGCATCCGTCCAGCGGAGAGCCGAAGACCCAGCCCTGCTGCTGCTAGTCTGCTACGACGAGGACGAGGTAGCCTGCTGCAGCTACGACGTGGGATTGAATCAATTGCCTACTGTGCTGCAGCTGACCCTGCTTGAGACGTCGCAATCGAGCACGACCTCACCGGGTCATGAATCCTGGCTTTGCGCTGCCGCGCTATCATGGGTAGCGCGTCCCTGCCGCGTCTCTCCATGGCGCGGTAGCTTAAATTCGCCATGCGAATAGGCGCTGCAAAAAATATTAGATTTAAAAATAATTAAAGCAATATCAGATTTAAAAATAGTTTTAAAAAAGTATTAAAAATGAAAAAAATTCGCCATGGCTATATTCTCTCTCGGCAGGTACTAGCAACCTACTGCACAGCTGCTGCCGGCTGAACTGGCTGCTCTCCCTCACAAGTACTGTAGCCGACACCTAGGGCCAGCCAGCCGCAGCAGCTGAAACCCAGCAGCCGAACAAGCCCTCGTACCAGCCGCTTGTTGCTTCTGCTCGTGCTCGACAGAAATGCCTGTGGTGTGCAAAGAGAATGGTGTAGTCCATGCATATTTATAGGGCCCACTGATGCCTGCATGTCACTAGCTAGGGATCAGAAAACATCCAAAACCGGATGCCGAACTATTAGCAACTATATTTTCGTCACGCCGTGCAGCTGGTAGCCACGCACTAGCTCGACCCGGCAGCATACGGTGTTGAACAGCATGTGATACATCGGCATGCAAAAAAAACACAACATATGTTAGGTGGCTGAATAACATCCACATGGGCTCAGTTTTGTTTTCAAGCTAGCTAATTAAGCATCCAATGTGAGGGCCCCCGACGGATGTCCAGTTCGAAATAATTGCTATGGCCGGCACCAACTAATTAACTCTCTACAGAAGCGTACGTGTCAAGTGCCATGTAGGAGTATGTTTATAGATGGAGATGGTCAGGGAATAGTATGTGAACCAATGGCATTAGCTTTTATCTCATCATATATATAGTTGTACTAACTAGGAGTAAATAAAGTCTAGGACCTAAGTACATTTTTAATAAAACATCAAAAATCAATAAAAGATACAATACGCACTAGGGATTTGAGCTTGACACATGGATCATAAGTTCCAACAATTTAATAAGGTGAAAAGTTAAAAGTAAAAATATAGATTTACTATGTTAAAAAAAGTGATGTAACAGGAACTAATGTATATAACTTAAGCTAATGTTTCAAATAAATACATATTAAAAATCCACAAAAGTGCAATGCAATAGATAAAAACACATATAGAGTAATTGGTAAAAATTTATCGATCACAACTAGGTAGAGATTATAAACATAATTGATACTCATAATATAATCTCCCAACTATTCATCTGCATGAGACTTGCTACATTTATACCTAATATTAAAGTACGGTAATTTCTTTTGTCCGTCACTGGGTCCATCATCCCTCTCTTCCATATCTCTTCTTCTATCTCTCGGTCTATAGTCTCTCACTCCTATCCTTCTCGATTTTACAGATGGCAAATGTATACCCACCATAGAGTTTGAGGTCTGGGGTTCAACATCGGTTCATCGTCTCTCGTACGGATGTCAAACATAGATCTATGATAGGAGTGTGAGGCCAGGGGCCAGCGGAGGTATGTAGACTATACTCTCCTCCAACACGTTGCCATTACAGCTTGGAGCTGCAAAAGCATGATGACCAAGCTAGACGAGTCTGAATCCGTGTGCATCACAATTTAGCATATGAGGGCGAGTGGTTTGATGGGGACATGATTCCCGATCTTCCGTTAGGTTAATGATAATTATCAGTTTTAGGTGGAGCACGACACACCGATCCGGCTTCAAATCGAAAGACCCGAACCCTGCAATCTTAGCACCATCAAGTCCTCTGGTTATCAATCCGTGTCACCAATCTAGTTGACCTCTCCAAGAAGGCTAATTCCCTGCCTGCAAAACGAAGAACACAAGTAAGAACTTGAAAGTACGCAACTCAAAGTATGGGACAAATTGCAGATTGTATGATTAAGTTTTCAAAGTGGGGTCTCACAAACCGATGAACGGCGATTGTCAATGGACATAATGATCTAAGCAAAACTCAAAACCTAACGACGGCGGCGGCGTATGATTATAAAGGTCTTAGGGTCGTTGCCTACCCTGGACGTGCCCCCCCTAACGGGCTCAAAGACGATACACGACCCATTGGACCAAATACGGTGACGCAGCACCCTGACAGATTTTGGACGCTGACTTATTTCGACGATTCCCATTGATTCTGAAGGGATTTTGATGTGGGACCACTTTCATTGGTTTCCTTATGAAATTATATTTTTATCCATATGTGGATCGTCGAAAACGGAGTCTAGACGCGTCCTGGATGACTAGTTTATGGCAGACTGGTCCTGAAGGTCAAGGCAAACTCGAATTCATGGACCTCGAGCTTGTGTTGGACGTCCTTGCTGGTCATCTTTGCCTCCATCTCTTCATCCAAGTTCCTCATGACCCTCTTCAATGTTCCTAAGAAATATAATATCATTAGGTAGTAGTCTATTCTCAAAAGTATGAAAAGGATCGCGTAAGAACGAGCTCACCTCTAAATTTAGCTGGCGCATTCGAGCTCGGGTCATTGGACCTTACATATTGTTTGGAGGATTAGTGGGTGCATCCGAAGGAGTGATGTCCTCATCATCCTTCCCCTCTTGAAACAGAGTTGTCGTCGACTGAAGCTCATCTTCTCCCAAGTAAGACTTCAAATCTGAAATGTTAAAAGTGGGACTAACCCCAAACTCGGGTGGCAACTCAAGTTTATGTGTATTATCATTTATTTTCTCAATTATCTTATAAGGACAAGCAGTTCTTGGCATTAATTTAGACTTATGTAGCTCTGAAAATCTATCTTTTCTCAAATGTAACCAAACCAAATAACCCGGTTCAAGTTTTACTTCTTTTCTACCTTCACTACCAGCAATTCTATACTTATCATTCGTCTTTTCAATATTTGCTTTTATTGTTTCATGTAACTTTTGAATAAACTCAGCACACTTTCTAGCATCACTATGTGTTCTCTCAGTGGTAGGTAAAGGCAAAACATCAATAGGAGCACGGGGGTTAAAGCCATACACTACCTGGAAGAGACTTACCTTGGTTGTAGAGTGTTCCGTCTTGTTATATACAAACTCCACGTGCGGCAGACACTCTTCCCACATCTTCAAATTGTGCTTTAAAATTGCTCTCAACATGGTGGATAATGTGTGATTCACTAACTCAGTTTGTCCATCAGTTTAGGGATGGCAAGTTGTAGAAAATATCAGCTTTGTCCCCAATTTATTCCACAAAGTGCATCAGAAGCGAATCAAGAATTTTGCATCGCGATCTAAAACAATAGTAGAAGGTATACCATGCAAGCGAACGATTTCTAGAATGAATAGGTTAGCAATATGAACAACATCGTCGCTTTTATGAGAAGGAATAAAATATGCCATCTTAGAAAAACGATCAACTACCACAAAAATACTATCACTACCCCTCTTAGTACTTGATAATCCCAAAACAAAATCCATAGAAATAACAGCCCAAGGAATAGAAGGAACCGGAATAGGCATGTACAAACCATGTGGGTTCAACCGTGACTTAGCTTTTTGACACTGTGGCACACTGAGCCACAAACCATTCTACATCTCGCCTCATCCGTGGCCAAAAGAAGTATGTGGCCAGCACCTTCTCTGTCTTCTTGGCACCAAAATGGCCTATCAATCCACCTCCATATACCTCCTGCAACAACAAAAGATGAACGGAACTAACTGAATGCATAGGCGGTTAGCTCTAAACAAAAATCCATCATGTATCATATATTATTCCATGTTCGGCCCTCTTTACAAATTTTCAAGACATCTTTAAATTTATCATCATTTACATATTGCTCTTTAATTGTTTGAAGTCCAAAAATATGACAATCAAGTTGGGACAACATAGTATATCGTCTAGACAAAGCATCAACAATAACATTATCCTTCCCTTTCTAGTGTTTGATAATATAAGGAAAAGATTAATTAAATTCAGCCCACTTAGCATGTCTACGGTTCAATTTATTTTGTGTTCTAATATGTTTTAACAATTCATGATCAGAGTGAATAACAAACTCTTGAGGCCAAAGATAATGTTGTCGTGTTTCTAATGTTCGAACAAGAGCATATAATTCTATATCATACGTGGAATAATTAAAAACATGCCCACTCAATTTCTCACTAAAGTAAGCAATGGGTTTACCATCTTGCATCAAAACGCCACCAATGCCAACTCCACTAGCATCACATGTTGGTGATTCTCCCCTTCTTCTCCTTCACCGGTGTGGAGACGATGATACTTGCTTGGCGGTCGAGATTCAGTCCTCTCGCCGGCGCGTGAAAGCTCGAGCGGCCTCTCGCCGGCCACGCAGACGGCATCGACCTTCTTTGCTGTGGAATCGATAGAGAAGAAAGGAGAAAGCTCACTACGGGAAACATGTGATTTGCCGAGTGCAAAAATCTTTGCCGAGTGCCAAATTTCAGGCACTTGGCAAAGACCTGCTTTGCCGAGCGCCGCACTCGGTAAAATATGACACTCGGCAAAGAGGCCTTTGCCGAGTGCCTGGCACTCGGCAAAGACCTGCACTCGGCAAAGGCAGACACTCGGCAAAGATTGGTAGGGCTTAACGGCATCCAGCGGTGTCCTCTTTGCCGAGTGCCTCCCGTTTGGCACTCGGCAAAGAATTTATTTTGCCGAGTGCCAAAACTTGGCACTCGGCAAAATAATTTTTTTTTGGTTTTTTGCCACCAATTTTTTTGAAGCTTTAGTACACTACCACAAACAACATGTTTAAATTTGGGACATTTTCATTGCCTTTTGGCATATTTCTATAGTTTATTTTGTTTTGTTGATTTTTTCCAGAAAATGTAAGTTTGAACTGCAGGTGCGTCGAATAATGGATTACATTCGTTCAAAAAATGTTATCCTTGTTTCTTAGTGTAAATTTAGGCTAAATCCAAGAACTGTCTCGAAATTTTGATCAACGTGCTCACGGGGCAACGCTGCCAACTTGTGTGGGAGTGGTTTTTTAATTGTATAAAATGCGAACGAATTCCAAAAATCATGAAACTTGTCAAGTTATCGCCGTATCGTATGCGTATGCCGTGAAAAAAATTTGAAAAAGTTTCGAGCATGTTGTCACGTACGATGCTAACAAACCAGGACATCTCCACATGATGTCCTAGGTTTGTGAGCATCATACGTGACAACGTGCTCGATACTTTTTCAAATTTTTTCCATGGCATACGCATACGATACGGCGACAACTCGATAAGTTTCATGATTTTCAGGAATTCGTTCAGCATTTTATACAATTAAAAAACCACTCCCACGTAAGTTGGCGGCATTGTCCCCGTGAGCACGTTGATCGAAATTTCGAGACAGTTCTTGGATTTAGCCTAAATTTACACTAAGAAACAAGGATAACATTTTTTGAACGAATGTAATCCATTATTCGATGCACCTGTAGTTCAAAGCTTACATTTTCTAGAAAAATTCAACAATACAAAATAAACTATAGAAATATGCCAAAAGGACAATGAAAATGTCCCAAATTTAAACATGTTGTTTGTGGTAGTGTACTAAAGCTTCAAAAAAAATTGGTGGCAAAAAACAAAAAAAATTATTTTGCCGAGTGCCTAGGGTTGGCACTCAGCAAAGTAATAACTTTGCCGAGTGCCGCCCAGCTGGCACTCGGCAAAGAGCTGCTGAATTTTTTTTAAAACTTCACCGAGTGCTAGATCACGACACTCGACGAAGAAATTTGATTTTGCCGAGTGCCGCCGATCTGGCACTCGGCAAAGCCGCCGTTTCCTTCAACCACGCCCGGCCGGCACGCTCTCTGTCTCGCTCTCTCATTTCTCCCTCCCTCTCACCTCTCTCTCCCTCAGCCACCGCCGCCGCACCGCGGCGCCCGTCCCGGCCACCGCGCCTCCCCGCCCCAGCCACCACGCCACCCTGCCCCGGCCACCGTGCCACCCCGCCCCGGCCACCGCGCCACTGCAGAAGAGAGGAGGAGGAGGCAGGGGAGAAGAGAGGAGAAGGGGAGAAGAGAGGAGGAGGGGAGAAGAGAGGAGGAGAAGGAGAAGGAGAGGAGAAGGAAGGTGCCGGTCTAGGCCCTTCGACCCTCACGCCGCTGCGGTCGTCCCCGCCATCGTCGCCGACCCTCGTCGCTGCCATTCTCATCGCGAAGGTATGCCCTACACCTATAGTAGTTAGTAGTAGTACTTCGTAGTGTTAGTAGTAGTTAGTAAGTAGTAGTAGTTAGTAGTTAGTAGTGTTAGTAGTATTGTTAGTAGTAAGTAGTGATAGTAGTAGTGTTAGTAGTAGTTGTGTTAGTGTTGGTAGTAGTTGTAGTGGTAGTAGTACTTGTTGTACTACTTCGATACTTTCATCTGCATGGAAAGAGAACTAAAATACATGGCTTGTCTTCGTATATATATGTTTGTTGGCCTTCGTGCCTATGTTTGGTATATATGTGGTTGTTGGCCATCGCGCCTACGTTTCTTGCAGGTTTTGGAAACCTCCCTGTGCAGGGGAGGTGCTGCCGAAATTTTCAATGGATTCTAACCTATTGCGTTTTTATGTAGGAGGACCCGTGGGAGGGACTCGGTGACCCCAATCGTCTTCGTCGGCGCTACTGGTCTGCCTGCACCGCATCGCCTCGCCACTGCACCGACACGCCACTGCCCTGCTAGCCTGACTCCATCACCACCCTTGGTATAAGCCCCCTCCTCCTTTGCATGCATGTTTTATATGGTCATGTAGCCCTAGTTAGGTGTCTCCCATTCGAAAGAGATATGGTCGGAGGTATGCAGATCTTTGCATATCTGCGATCGTATCTCTTTCGGATTGTCCATGTATTTTGGACAGCCCGCGGATGCGTAGATGAGGTTAGTTTCCATGGTTCACTCCGGTCCGAGACAGACTTTCGGCATCACCTCCCTGTTGTTCTCTGGATACACACTCTCCCTTGCAGGACGTGTATCGGGAGAACTAGCGGGGAGGTGCTATCGAAATTCTGTCTCAGATAGGAGCAGAGCATTGAAACTAACCTCATCTATGCATCCGCGGGTGGGATTAGGACCTATCCTCACCTATTAGATGGTAGGAACGCCGTGTAGATGCAATTGCTGGTTATATTACTCGCTTACATATGTATATGCCAGAGGATGGAGAACCGTGATTGGATGTACACGGGCCACGCAAGTATGACCCCAGAATGGATGACTAAGACTAATGCTTTCTTGGAGCATTCATTTGGTGAGGCTGCTAGAGGGTCGAGTCGGATGCCGTGTCCCTGCAGCAAATGTGACAACCGTGTAAGAAAGAATAGGAAGAATATGGGGGAAGATCTTTGCAAGTATGGATTCACGCCAAACTATACCTGCTGGATCCACCATGGTGAAGCCGATCATATTAGAGAGGAGGTGGTGAGACCACGCCTCGAGGCTTTTGATGGAGATGCGGGGGTAGCAGACTGGATGGATGACTTTCAGGAGGCACGGTTCGGTGAAGGATTAGAGGACGAGCCAGAGGAATCCGCAAAGGCGTACTACGATATGCTGTCTTCGACACAGAAGCCCCTTCATGAAAAGACAATGGTTTCGCAACTAGATGCCATTGGACGCCTAATGGCGTTCAAGTCGCAGTGTAGCATGAGTCAAGACAACTTCGATGGTATATTGGTAGTTGTTGGATTCCTGCTTCTGGAGGGTCACATTCTACCGAAGAACTTGTACAAGTCACAGAAACTTCTTCGTGCCCTTAAGATGCCATATGAGCACATCCATGCTTGTCTGAATGGTTACGTCCTATTTAGGAAAGATCACGAGAAAGCAACTGCACTGTCCAAAGTGCAAATCCTCTAGGTATCTGGAGGCCGACACTAGTGATGGCAAGAAGGAATAGCTTGGTATCCCTACGAAGGTCCTACTGGTACCTTCCTATCATACTAATGATCCAACAGACTGTACATGACAGAGGAGTCCACGAAAATAGATGACATGGCACAAACATGGCAAAAGATACAATGCTGACAAGATGGTACACCCATCGGATGGCGATGCATAGACCCATTTCGATGGCATACATCATGGTAAAGCTGAGGAGGCTCGGAATGTACATGTAGCGCTGGCAACAGATGGGTTCAACACCTATGGATTGCTGGCTGGCCCCAGTACACTTGTTGGTCCATGTTCATGATCCCCCTCAATCTCCCCCCCCCCGGCAGTCATGTTTCAACCCAAGAACGTATTCTTGTCACTGATAATTCCTGGACACCCAGGGAACAAGATGGGTTTGTTCATGGAGCCTCTCATTGATGAATTGATCCTTGCTTGGGAAAAGGGGGTACTGACATACGACCGAGCTACAAAGAAGAACTTTACAATGCATGTGTGGTATCACTACTCCCTGCATGACTTCCTGGCGTATGGCATATTCTGCGTGTGGTGTGTTCATGGGAAGTTCCCATGCCCAATATGCAAGACAGCTATGAGGTTCACTTGGCTGAAGAGGGGTGGCAAGTTTTCTTCGTTTGACCAACATCGTCAATTCCTCCCTCTTGACCATCCATTCAGACGAGACGTCAAGAACTTCAGGAAAGGGGTTCAAGTCACCGACCCTGCACCTCAGATGATGACCAGTGCTGAGGTCCGTGCTGAGATAGAGGCTCTCAAAGATGATAAAGAGAAAGGTGGTTTTATTGGATATGATGAGGAACACCAGTGGACTCATAAATCGGGCTTGACTAGGCTCTCCTATTTCAATGACCTTCTTGTTCCACACAACATTGATGTAATGCACACAGAAAAGAATATCGCCAAGGCGCTTTTTGCAACACTCATGGACATTCCTGATAAGTCAAAGGACAACGTTAAGGCTAGACTGGACCTGGCTACAATGTGCGATAGGCCAAAGCAAGTGATGAAGCCTCCCGTGCCCGGCAAGAAATGGAGGACTCCGGTCGATTTGTCTTGAAAAAGGACCAAAGGAAGGAAGTACTGCAGTGGATCCAGACGTTAATGTTGCCTGATGGGCTTGCGGCGAATTTGAGTAGGGGAGTGAACTTGTCCACTATGCGAGTCTTAGGGATGAAGAGTCATGACTACCATATATGGATTGGGCGGCTCCTTCCTGCGATGACCCGGGGATACGTCCCTGAGCATGTGTGGTGTGTGCTAGCAGAGTTGAGCTATTTCTTCTGCCAGCTTTGTGCCAAGGAGTTATCTCGGGGCATGATTGATGACTTGGAGAAAGTGGCACCTGTGTTGCTCTGCAAGTTGGAGAAGATCTTCTCACCTGGCTTCTTCCTGGCGATACAGCATCTGATTTTGTACCTACCGTACGAGGCACGAATGGGGGGCCCGTGTAGGCCCGTTGGTGCTATACAATTGAGAGATGTCTAAAGATTCTTCGGAAAAAGTGTAGAAATAAAGCCAAAATTGAGGCTTCTATGGCAGAGGCATTCATTCTGGAGGAGGTGTCAAACTTCACAACAACATACTATACGGATGGCCTTCCCAGTGTGCACAATCGTCCCCCTCGTTACAACGCGGACGAGAGTTCATCGAACCTCAGCCTTTTCAAAGGGCAACTCGGAAAGGCAAGCGCATCGGGCACCAAGACCTTGCGGCATGATGAGTGGCGCACTATCATGTTGTATGTGTTGTTAAACATTGACGAAGTGAAGCCTTATGTGCAGTAAGTTCTCAATGAGCTTGTTACATACGCCCTTGTCACTATCCTCCATCTATCGAACCCCCTTATCTCTTGTTTTTTCAGGGAATTTTTGAAAAAATACTGGAGAGGGAATAGGGCTCCTTCCCCTCAAGAAGAAGATAGTCTTCTCAAAGATGGTGTGCCCAATTTCATATCCTGGTTCGATATGAAGGTACCGTCCAATTTACCTCATTCAATCTTTAACATCCCACTTTGCTCCTACGAGTGAGTAATGTAATGATCTATCCGGTGTCACCTTGCAGGCCCGCAAGGATGCGGAAATGGATGCTGAGTTGAAAGGGCTCGCCAAAGGCTTCGCCTACAAGGTCAAGTCATTCACCGTTTATGATGTGAATGGCTATCGCTTTCACACAAGAAACTACGAGCGGAGTCGGCCCAATCAGAAAACCACGAATACCGGAGTTCGTACGCCCGGCACCGATGAGCGCAACTACTACGGCATAGTAGAAGAAATATATGAGGTCAATTTTGAGTGTCGCAAAGCTCCTAATCAAGTCGTATTCAAATGCCATTGGTTCGATCCTAATGTCACGAGAACAGCCCCTGAGATTGGACAAGTCGAAATTCGATAGGATTCTATCTATCAAGGAGAGGATGTCTATATTGTGGCTCAACAGGCCACGCAAGTTTATTATCTCCCATGGGCGTGCCAAAAAGACCCAATCTTATCGGTTGGTACCTTGTGCAGTTGGTATCACCGCACGGTAAACTGCCTGCCCCAAATGATGAGGATTACAACTTTGACCCAAACACACGGGAGTTCTATCAACCAGATCAGGGGCTAGAAGGGAGGTTTGACATAGACATGTTTTCGCTGATGGGCATGGAAGTAGACAATGACATTGATCAGGACGATGGAGATGAGGATGACGAAGAAGAGGTGCAAAATGCTAAGGACTTACAAATGCTTGAGCGATTACAGTTAGGCGATGACAATGATGACAACAATGGAGATGAGCCCGATTTACTCGACAATATTGATAGTGATGACGACACCTATGATCCAGCCGCTGCCGATCGTGAAGAATATTTCTAATTCATGTAATACTATATTATTATTATTATTATTATTGCAATTATGTTTCATTCATTTTGCATCTCTTTATAAGTACTTGTAATTTAACTGTGCTAATTGGTTTACTCTTTGAAATTGCAGGCACTCGACAAAATGCCGGGTGGAAGGCAGGCCCGTCGGGGGTCAACTCCCTCTACATGAGGGAGCGCTCACCACCCCACGCTGAGGAGGACCCCTTGCCGGAGCCGTCGACAAGGAGGACGAGGAGCGACCGCCCCCGCGGCCGTCCGAGGACGAGGGTGCAGTCGGCTGCCACGCCGTCGGTGGATGAGGACGACCAGGCGGTGGGCCTGCACATAGGAGGGGGTGGCACTTCCTCTGACTCGTCGGACCACGGGGAGGCGGCGATAGCGACACCAGGGGGTTCCACTAGCACTGCCTCTGGCTCTACCTCATCGGGAGTCTACTTGCGCGGGCCCTCGCAGCTCCCGGCGCGGCCGATCCCACTTCACCGGCGCCCGATGATTCGACCCAGCGGCGACAAGTAAGTATTATTTCACTACTATTTCATATGACATGTTGAAAATTGAACTGGAGACTAACAATTCTTCTTAATGACTCTTGCATCAACTGGGAAGTTGTGTCCGGAATGGGCCGGCACATCAATGGCACCCTGGGCCTTCTGATTCGACAGCACTACCCTGGCATGGTCACCTACGCCTCGGTGACTTCGTCGCCCTGGACGTGGGACCACTTCTACGCCGCCGAGGACAGCGAGTTCGGCACCATTGCGGCGCGGATCAAGGCTGAGTTCTGAGTGAGTCTTCATCGCACTAAATTGGTCAATACTACGCATTCATTGGTCGTTCTTGAAATAATAAAACGATACATGATGTCTGTATGCAGGACTTCTTCAGGTGCGACGAAGAGTTTGAGGACCGGGTGGCGCGAGTGCAGGATAAGGTCTGTAGGTCCCGACTCTCGGACCTGTACCACGAGACGCGGCTCCAATGCATCATCAACTACAGTGCCGACGTCCTTGGTCAGGTGGTGAGGAAGGTCGATGCCAGGACTAGGACGCTCACCAAGGAGCAGTACCTCTTGGTAAGTACGAAACATTAATACTGACTCCTTCCATGAAGAATAGGTAGGCTTCATTTCATCTTCTGACATATCAATAACTTGATGGCATACAGCAATGTCCTGATTGGTGCGCTAGGCACCGCCTCTGCTGGGAGGCCATTGTGGACAGGTGGCTCTCGGAGGAGTGGGCGGAGAAGCACAACATCCGTCGGGACTGCCGCCTGCAGATGTGTGGGGCGCCTCACCACCAAGACAAGCCTCAGCGCGTACGCCCGGACATGGGTAATCTTCTTTGTGTTTTCATCTTTATTTATTTATTCTAACACTCAATTCTCATTATTTGTAATCATCTTTGTGTTTTCCTCGTAGTCCCAGGTGCACCAAGGCCAGGAATGCAACAAGTTCATGGCGTACGCCCTGGCATACAAGGGCAAGGTGATGGCCCCAGAAGTCACCTACAACCCAGCGGACGGGCCCGAGGCGTACACCAGCGCGAGCGTCCACAGCAAGCTTAGCGAGTACACCTCGGCGGCCTACGAGCGCCATGGGGAGGACTTCGATCCAGCCACCCAGCCCCTGGACACAGACCTCCTGATGAGGCTGGGAGGAGGGAAGCAGCACGGCCGGTACTGGATGGCGGACAGCACAGTCGACTCCGCCTCTGTTCCCAACCTCGCCGAGATTCGAGCAAGGAGCACGAGCTCCTCCCTCCCCATACGCTCTCGGCAGCAGAGCCCACAGTAGCAGATGGCAGAACTCCAGGTTAGTACTGTTTTATTCGTCGTTCATTGCTTTTACACATCTACCTTGCCTTTGCATTGTTTAAACATTGTGGGTGGAATGTTGCAGGCCGACTTGTGGAGGTTGGAGGCCCAGCAGGTGGCCCAGGCGGAGGCCCATCGGCTGGAGATGGAGGCTGTACAAGCCTAGAGGGCGGCCGAGACGCAGAGGCTGTAGGACATGTTCAGCTTCATGGCGAGCCTTCAGACCTTGCCAGGTGTGGTCGTGCCCCAGTCGCTGCTTGCTCCAGTTGTGGCTCCTCCTTCTCCTATAGAGACTCCGGTAAGTATATATGGTTGTTTATTCCTTTAGCTTGTGCGGCCCTCCTGTACATACTCATGAATTCGCTTCTCCTTTGTGCAGCAACAGTCGGCGGGTTTGAACCCGACTCCTCAAGGTGGCCCTTCTCTACAGGCCGGGTGGACAACTGACCCTCCTCAAGGTGGCAGTTCACACTCCGGGTGGGGAGGCTGACAGTAGGTACAGTTTATTTGTTTCTTTTCATGTTGCATGGACTTGTGTTAGACTTAGCCTTATGTTGGACTACTAGAGACATATATATATTGTGATGGATATTGTCATGGATGATGCGAATGTATGATGGATTATGGACAATGGATTTGTATGTGATGCATTATGGATGGTGGATGTGTATGTGATGGGTTATGGATGTGTGTGTGATAGAATATGGATGTGTATGTGATATATCCTGTGCTGTGTGTTGATATATATGTGATTTCTTTGTTTGCGCTGATGGAAAGCAAAAAAACAAAAAAAAAATAGCATTTTCCCCTCTTTGCCAAGTGCCACACTCGGCAAAGAGGGCTTTATCAAGTGCCATGACCATGGCACTCGGCAAAGCTGGGAAGCAGAGACCCAATTTTCCAGCTTTGCCGAGTGCCAGAGCCATGGCACTCGGCAAAGATTTTTTTTAAAAAGAAAAAATTTCTTTGCCGAGTGCAAGAGTATGGCAC
Organism: Miscanthus floridulus; assembly: GCF_019320115.1. Classification (NCBI taxonomy): domain Eukaryota; kingdom Viridiplantae; phylum Streptophyta; class Magnoliopsida; order Poales; family Poaceae; genus Miscanthus; species Miscanthus floridulus. Next base: position 148,115,101 of record NC_089582.1, on the reverse strand, counting down.
TCGACAAAGAATTTTCAAAAAAAAAGGAAAAATTCTTTGCCGAGTGCCGCTGAGGTGGCACTCGGCAAAGAGGCCGTCAGAGTTGACGTCGGTTTTTTTTTTGCCGAGTGCTGACGTGACACTTGGCAAAGGCTTTACCGAGTACCCGATATGTGGCACTCGGCAAAGAAACCTTTGCCGACGGGTTCTTTGCCGACTGCTCTTTGCCGAGTGCGGCACTCGACAAAGCCTTTACCGAGTGTATTTCGAGCTTTGCCGAGTGCCGCAGGCACTCGGCAAATTGCCGGTTTCCAGTAGTGGCTGCTGGAAAGTGAGAGAGGAGAGAGAATTTCATATTTTCATTCCTTATGGGTATCCATAGGCTTATGGGTAGCTGAAACTATGAACCGGTATATAGATTGCTCTCACAATGTTTCAGTTAACCCATAGTGAATATTTTAGTGCCTATGCACTGGTTTACGAACATATTGTGGTTGCTCTAACCATTGCATGGTGTCTATGATAGAGAGAATCAAACAACCGTTTGTTTTGACTGCGGGACGTCCAACAGGCATGTAGTACTACTCCAAAAACACTGCAGAGCACTTTTGGTACTGTAGCAAGGGGAAACGGCTCCTCCGACAAAAATGAACTAAGAAATTAACGAAGGAGCCAGATGAGCTGCAGTCTTGGGGCTTTGAGTGGTTCTGCTATAGTACCGGAACCAGAGCAAGGAGCCTCTCTATTATATAAACCTTAAGTTGAGTCAATATTCAATTATTTCTCATGCAGAATTAATATTTTTGGGTCCTATCAATTTTTATGGTTCCTAGGATTTTTAATTAAAATATGGTTGGGCCAAGCCTCATTAAGAGACCCTGTTTGGCACGGCTCCAAATAACTCCGGCTCCTTGCTACATTGCACAGAGGAGCTAGGCAAGTGAAGCAAAAAGTAGTGGTTTCATCAGCTCCTAGTTAATTTTGAGAGAAGAGAGATAGAAGCGGTTCCTCGCTACGTTGCACCGGAGGAGTTGGAGCTAGAGCCACTCAGAGGCCTTCCAAATAGGGTCTAAATCCAAGAAAAGATATCCAGCTCTGCATGACCACGGTGCAATGTGTATATGTCCCGTCACAATGCACGTAGTACAAGCAATAATAAGTAGGCCAAATCTCTCCTGCTCCATATATACACTTATGGAACAATTAAGAATGCGAGCTGGCGTACACCGGTGGATTGACACACACACACACACAGATATAGATACTTTGTTGGTAGTGCATTCACGACCTTATTCGCGCTTATGCGCTACACACTGCCATAGCGCATTGGTGTGTAGTACTTGCTTGAGCTCTTTACTCTTAAAATGATCGAGTTCACCTTCCAGCAGCTGCACCTGATCTGCCCCTGGGATCCAGTCAGCGGGCTGATGTTGCCCATCTTCACCATCGCCGTCGCGAAGGCACTGTTGAAGGCCGATGTGCTGGACGCGAAGTTCCTGACCGTGCTGTCGGTGCTGCCGCTGTTGAAGAGCTCCTGGTCAGAGTGCAGGAGCCCCCTCTGGGACAGCAGGTTGGTGTAGTAGGCGTTGTCGAACGCGTTGGGCGTCGTGGTGTCCAGCGGCGCTAGGGTGGAGCTGCCTGCCCTGGGGCAGTTGGCCCTGAGCGACGTCGCGAAGGCGGAGTTGATGTTGGTGTCGTTGTAGATGTGGTCTTTGAAGCTCGAGCACTGCGCCTGTCCGATCGTGTGAGCACCTGCATGCAAAGGTGCACTGCATCGTCAGTGGCTATATATACGAGCACTGTATATATTCTGGCAGCTAGGGCATGCATATATATGCACCTGAGAGAGCAACCATGTCGGTTGGGTTGAGGTTCTTCTTGTTATACGCAGACAAAAGTTGTTGGAGGCTAGACGTAGGAGGTGGGAGGTCGCTTGTCTGGCCCGGGAACGAAGCAGTGGAGTCCCTTCGCCCTAGTAGAACTGTCCACGAAGGCCCACCGAGCTGCATATGCATGTGTAGGAGTTGCAAATTAAACTAACAGCAACATAATACACGAGCACATCATCATCAGGTGATAATTATTACAATAATCTAACACGCAGAAACGGCAACAGAATATGGCGTGCGTTCTAATGATATCTCTTCTCACCGCGACGACGGAGTCTCGTGCGGCGACGGCGACGATGTCGGCGCAGGAGACGACCCCCGGGCACACCGCCTCCACCTGCGCCTTGATGTTGTTGACGACAACGAAGCCCCTCGGGTTCAGACTCAAATTCGGGCCCTTGGTCTGCTCGCCGGACGTGTCGTTCAGCAGAAGGGACGCGTCGCAGCCCTGCATATATTGTATATATGATATCTGGATGTTAGAAAGAAGGCAGAAGAAGAAAAGATGAGGGTCAGGGTCGTCGTCAATAAGCATGCATGTGATCGAGACTTGCTCGGACAAAGCAGCGTGGAAATGGAGCCTGAGCAGCGACGCCCCCACGCGTGAAATTTTTGCATTTTGGTCCCTTTTGAAAATATTTTTTACAAAAAGATCTATGCCAAAACGTTTGCTGAAAATAGACCATTTTAGGCGTCTTAGAACATGACGCCAAGGTATGAGGGTCGGCGTCGACGTCGACTGACACGACGCCGAGGTCTTGCCACGTCACGGACGACCCCGGTCGACGGCGACACGGTGGCGCATGGGGTCCGACACGTCGGCGTTGTGTCAGCCAACGCCACAGGCCCAACCTCGGCGCGGTGGGACTACACGCCGAGATATTGGCACCATCCGGCGCGTGGCCCAGGCGGCCCAACAACGCTTCGTGGCCCAATAGCTCGGCGCGGGGTCACTTAACGCCGAGCCACCAGACTCGGCGCGGCCCGACTCAACGCCGAGGTCTGGACTCTTGAAGCCGCGCCGCGGCCCCCTTCTTCTTCCTCCCTCCATTCTGAAAGCGCCGGCTCCTCATTCTGAAGCTCCGTCTCCCCCCACGGCCCCCACGAAACCCTAACCCCCAAATGCGACCCTAGGTGCCCGGATCTCGTCTCCCGAAGCTTCCTCGAGGTAATGGTCCCTCCCCTCCTCCAATCTATCTGCGTAGATGTGCTTGCATTGTCTCTAATCATGTGGAATCATGGGTGTATGGTGTTTTGGTATATGTGTATTTGCATTTGCAAAATGTATGGCTTAGGTTGATTGAGTGCATTGTTGTTTAACTGTTTTATGTGCTGAACATGTTAGGTTAGTTTGGTTTCTAGTTATTTTGGTCATTAGGGTTCTTTGTTTATTGTAGGTGTCATTAGGGTTAGTTATTTATTGGTCATTAGGGTTAGTATGTATTTTAGTTATTTGTTGGTCATTAGATTTCAATTTTTTATGACTAGAAATGATTATGTTGTTGGGGTTGAAAAAGATGAAATGATATATTTTAGTTTCTACTTATTGGATTGAAACTCGCATGATATATTGATATGTGACACTACTTGTTGTGTGATGGCTGTAGATGGATAAATTAGTGAGGTTGCATCATGGAGGCCGTATTGTTAGGACAAGAGATGATAGTTTGGAATTTCTGGACATGTGTGAGGAGTTGTTGATTTTTTCTGAAACACCATCTTTGACCCAGTTAGTGGAGCGAGTGAAGGTTAAGTTAGGCTGGAATGAAGGAGACGTGCATGTTCAGTTTGAAGGTGTCATAGATGTTGGGTCGTCGAAGGGTCCTCGGATCAAGCGGTTGCTCAAAATTACAAGCGAGTCTGAATGGAATGATTACAAGGCAGTTGTATTGGCCTCAGAAGTGCGATCTTTGGATTTAGTAGTAAGTAAGGAGTCCGGCTTAGGAAATGATAACTTCGAAGCATGCCCATCTTCCCCCGCTCACATAGGTTATGGTCCTTTGTCTGAAGAAGAAATACTTGTCACACAACTAGGCTACGGTGGTGGTGAAGTGTTTGGATCGCTCGAGCGTGATGGAGGTTGGTTTGAGGGCGGTGGAGATGAGGAGGAGAATGCGGTTGCCGATGGTGAGGGCAATCATGATAGTGATGAAGAGGATGATGATTATGTAATTGGTGATGCAGAAGAAGGTTTGGACGACGCTAGCGGAGACTTTTCTATTGAGGATGAGCTTAGCGACGAAGATGATCTTAGTGGTGAAGAAGACTTTGGTGATGCTAGGGCTACGAACCATTTTGACATGGAGATAGCTGGAGATGATGAATCCTTCGTAGAGGAGATAGCCGAAGACTCTGATGACGATCGCCCTGTTGGTCGTCTCAATTTTAGGGAAATAGAGATATTGTCTAGGGTCTTGCCTTGGAGAGATCCACTAGTTGGTGATTTCGAGGACCTTAGCCATGGTCACAGGGCAGTAGCTGATGGTGGGCCAAGTGATACAACAGTGCCTGATGTTAGCGGTTGCCTCATCATACGGAAGGGCATATTGTTTGCTACCATGGATGAGTTGAAAACATGGTTGCAAGAGTACTCCATTGTACACAACCGACCTTTTAGGGTCATCAATTCATTCAAGGAGAAGAGGTACACTGTTGCTTGTGAAGAACAACAGTGTGGTTGGAGAGTATGTGCTAGGAAGACGAAGGCAGGCAAATGGAAGATTACCTCAATGAAGCAACCACATGTTTGTGCCACTTCTGAGGCAGAAGAGAACCATCTGCTAGCTCAATTCTAGGTTCATTGCAAGGCAGTTATGCCCCATGGTGAAGCATATGCCAACCATTACGGTGTCCGCGTTGGTTGAGATCATCTTCCAACGGTACAATTACTATGTCAAGTATGGAAAAGCATGGAGGGCAAAGCAGCGTGCACTGGAAATAATATTTGGAAATTGGGAAGAAGCTTATGAGCGCCTCCCTGTAATGTTGAACGCAATGAGGGCTGTAAATCCTAGGATGCACTTCGAGTATTTACCTAAGGAGGGTGAAACAAGGAATGGTAGCCAGGTATTTGGAAGGGCCTTTTGGGCGTTCGGGCAGAGCATCGAAGCATTCAAGCATTGCAGGCCCGTCGTCTCAATTGACGGGACCTTTCTTACAGGGAAATTTGAAGGCACAATGCTTATTTGTATTGGGACAGATGCAGAAGACCAGCTTGTGCCATTGGCCTTTGCGATTGTTCGGAAGGAGGACACGGATAGTTGGTGTTGGTTTCTCAGGCTAGTAAGACAAGTGGTAATTGGTCTGGGACGTGATGTTTGTGTGATATCCGAATAGGCATGCTGGCATTCTGAATGCCGTAGAACAAGAGATTCCTGGTTACGACCAAATACATCACCGGTGGTGCACCAGACACCTTGCTCATAATCTTATAAGGCGTGATCACACAAAGGACAACTTCAAATTATTTGAGGAGGTTTGTAGGCAGCAAGAGGTTCAATTATTCAAAGACAAGCTAGATGCCCTGAAGTTAGCCACAAATGTTGATGGCAGGCAATTCTTGAGCGAGTTGATGGCGTCGAAGGATAAGTGGTCACTTGCATATGACACCGGAGGTTGGAGATGGGGCTTCATGACTAGTAACATGGCAGAGATGTTCAATAGCCTTCTAAGAGGTTGTCGTGGTCTGCCTGTGACTGCTATTGCCTCATTCACCTTCTACAAGTTGAATGCTTGGTTCATTTCGAGGAAGAAGCATGCGAGGTCTCTATGGACAGCAGGCAAAGCTTGGCCACTTTTAGCATCTCAGGAACTAGCTTTCTCAAAGAAAAAGTCTAAATGACAGAAGGGTTCATGTTTCGATCCGATCAACCATGGATATGAGATTCTAGAGGGTGGTGGAACTAACATTGGTGGTGAAGACCGGGGTGCTCGAAAACATAAAGTAGTGATCAATGAGAACAAGTGTACGTGTGGAAAACCGACCATATACCATAGGCCTTGCTCCCACATGATTACAGCCTGTCGCCTTAGACGTGTTGACGCTGAGGTCCCTCCCCGTATGGCCACGGAGTTCTCTTTGAGGAACCTAATGAGCACCTAGAATCCTCAGTTCGAGCCATTTCTTGATGAGAGTCAATGGCCTACTTATGATGGCCCCAAGTATGTGGCTGATCTTGGTTTACTCTGGAAGAGTAGAGGACCTAGGCGGCGGAAGCGGTTCAGGATGGACATAGGATCGAGCCACGAAAGGTAGATCAACCACGAGTAAGGTTGGGACACATTTTGTAGAGGACACCCAAAAGAGTCGTTGCTCTGGTTGCCATAAGACGGGCCACAATAAGAGAAAATGTCCTGAACTACTTAGACAACAGGTATCCACCAAGCTAGCTACTTGAATTGCTTTGTGTAATAGTGCATTGGTTTACTTTTGTTTTTTTATTGTTATGTTACTTCGTACCACATATACATGCTTTAACTTATACTAATGCTTTGGCATTCCTTATGTTGCAGGATGGATCGGTTCCCCCTTCTTGATCCAAGGTTCGATGAGCACCACCGGGCTCGGAGGATCGAGAACGGAGAGGTATATTCAATAATTCGTATGAAACAGTGCATTGTTCATCTTTTGCTCTATAGTCCATGCTCTTTATAAAGTGACATGAACTAATACTTTTTCATGCTTGTCTTTTTTTTGCAGGTTTTGAATGTGCTGAGGCCAATGACACATGAGGCCTCTACGACCATGGTCTACGACAAGAGGTACACGCCCCTCCTAAAGCTGGCGAACCTTGCTACCGTTGCTCGTGTTTGTCGTCGAGGCACGCCACCTTTCAACCCAGCGGCGCTGACGGCGTTGATAGATCAGTGGCGTCCGGAGACACACAACTTTCACCTACCGTGCGGGGAGATGACGGCCACTCTTGAGGACGTTGCCATGATCCTTGGAGTCAAAATCCGAGGATTCCCAGTGACAGGAGACACGGAGTCTGAAGGATGGCAGCAGCGGGTTGAGCACTTCTTGGGACGTCCCCTAGCGGCAGTTGAGGCTGGCAAGAAACGGCGCAGCAGTGGGGTGTCCCTGAGGTGGCTTCGTCAACAGTTTCGGGAGTGCCCACCCAACGTAGACGCCCAGACCATGACATACTACTGTCGGGCCTATGTCCTGCACATGTTTGGTACGATTCTCTTCCTTGATGGCACTGGAGACACAGCATCCTGGATGTACATCCCGTGCCTTTGGAACTGGGAGGATGCCAGCAATAGGAGTTGGGGCTCGGCTATACTTGCCTCCCTGTACCATCAGCTTTGCGAGGCTTGCCGCCGTCCTGGAGGCGCGCACGCTACAATGTCAGGGCTGCATCACACTGTTGCAGGTAATAAAGCAAAGTTGTACAAGTTTCCACTACAATTCAATGTTTTTTCTTAACAAAAGTGATTAACATGCAAGTTTCCACTCTTTTTTGCAGATTTGGATGTGGGAGAGGCTTCCAGTTGGGAGACCGCATCAGCTTGATCCCCCACAACCTTGGTTTCCTCAAGGAGACGCAGTTGTCGCCCCTACCATGGCACACCTCTACGAGCGAGCCCACGGAACTTACCACGTGTCACGCCACGCGTACATCAGCTTCACCAACAAGCTGGACACCCTTTTGCCACAGCATGTAAGTTTCCCACCCTTTTGGCCTAATCGAGGATATGTGCACAAATTGAGCGTCGACTAGTTGATGACGACGTTGTGTATAGGTTGAATGGCGCCCATATCGGCGGAGGCAAGTCACGGATCTCAACTTGAGCTCCTTGTGCACGACAGACGAGGACGTTTGGATGATGAGGACCCCCCTTATTTGTTTCTATGTAGTGGAGTACCATCTCCCTCATCGTGTAGCACGATAGTTTGGTAGGCTGCAGCCTTCTCCGCCCGAGGATTTCTCCACCGGTTGGCAGCTCCACAAGTACGTAACATGCTATATTTTGTTCGTTTCACATGAATGAATCATTGAGTAGGCCTTTATATTGCCGCTATGGTGTAAAATTTGTAGGTTCAGCAGACAAAAAAAGAAGAAGATCACCAACTGGCAGCTGGAGCACCAGCGCTACATTGATGAGTGGATGTTGATGGAGCAGAACAACATGGGCATCCACGCCGTCCATCGTGACAAGGCATTCGATGATTACCTTGTTTGGCTTGGTCAACGAACAAGGCTTCAATTGAGGCCCGCTTGGACGGAGTAAGACATTGCTGACATTGCGAGCGAGGATGAGGGCAACAACCCATATGACCAGCTACCCGAGAAGGCAGGCAAGTTGAGATCGCCCCTACGTTAGCTAGAGCTGTAAGTGATACAACTATTTCCATCTCTAAGGTCTTTACTGTGATGGAGACTTAAATTCTTGTTTTTGTTGCATAGAGCATGGAGGTAATGAGGACAGTGGCCGAGCAAGGAAGGGCATTGATGATTCCTGTGGGCGATCCTGATGAGGCCTCCATGTTACGACAGCACATTCAGGTAGTCTCATGTCATTCAGTTGATGTTACATCTTTATATAGTTTTGCGACCAACCCCACTTACTAATAGTGCTTTCAAAATGCAGCGTGCCATGCATCGCCTCCGAAAGGTAGCTGCACGCCTTGGATGTAGACGTGCCCCGGATGTGGCAGTCCCACAACAGCTTGGTGCTAGACCTTCTACTGCACATGTTGGAGGGACTTCATCTTCACATGGTGCACATGTTGGCGGGACTTCTTCTTCACATGGTGCAGCAACTAGTGCAGAGGGTGGTCAAGGACATGGTCCTTATGATGATGAAGGAGAACACCAGGGAGAAGATGATGAAGGATAGGGAGAGCATGAGTATGATGAGATTGGCATGTCCCAGCTTGAATATGCACCCCAAGGAACTCAAGGCCCCTACGGTTCTGGACGTCCACAGAGGACGCTCGGACTAGTGGATAGGTACACTCCAGGTACCTATCTGTTTGGGAGGGGAAAGCGTTACGCTCGCCGTCCACGTTAAGGTACATCTTTTGATATGGTAATCATGATACTTGGCTCAGATTTTAGCAAACACCAAATAGCTATGTGAAGGTAGTCTCATTAATGGTTTCTAACTTAGCTCAATATCCGCTAAAAGTTGTGAAAATGGACTACTGTAGGAAAAAAGAGAGACAAGGAGAAAATGATGGAGCATTAGACAAGGAGTGAGCTAAAAGATCCAAAGACTTCATATGCTATATTTTGTGCATGGACTATGTATGCATTGGACCTTATGTAATGCACTATGTATGGACCTTTTACTATGTTTGGACTATGTTGGATGATTGATGAAGCATATGTATGGACTATGTATGGATGTTGAATGTGTTGGACTATGTTGGATGTTGAATGTGTTGGACCTTATGTATGTATGGATGTTGAATGAATGTGTATGTCGGTGTGGTCATTTGTTATGTGAAATTATGTATGCTCATGTATTCTGTATATTATGTGTCATGTGTATGCTCAGTTCATTGTTTTTTGGTGAACCTAGGAGCTCGGCGTCAATTGAACACACACCGAGGGTGGGCACCTCGGCGTTTAGTCAATTGACGCCAACCCCTGGTGCATACTAGAATCCTTTGCCTCGAAGCGACGAGGTGCCCAAGCTCGGCGTTCCGTAAATTGACGCCGAGCCATTAATCTCGGCGTGAAAATATTAAACACCGAGGTAGGCGTGTGGGCTGACCCGACGACGCCCGTGGCCCAAACGTCAGCGTGCCTCGACTCGGCGCCTAGCTGTTCGATCTCGGCATGGGCCGACTCAGCGTCGAGGTTCGGCTCAAACCTAGCGTGGGCCGTGGTGATGCAAACCCTAGGGTTGGCGTGGGCCAACTCGACGCCAAGCCTCAGCCCAACACTTCATGTAAACGGTTGAGCCAAACCCTAGGGTTGGCATGGGCCAAATCAACGCCATGGTCATCTACCTCGGCGTCGTCCGACTTGATGCCGAGCCTATAAATCATAAAAAATAAAGAATAAAGTATTAAAGACAGAGGTCTTCTAAACCTTTGGTATAGGTTGAAATCCTATTTGCATGATTCAAATGAAAAATCTTTCTCAACGATTCCTCTTCTACTAACACGAGTTATACTAATAAGAGTAGACATGCTATATTTATGTTTGTTCCTACAGGAAAAACCGAAGGTTGGTTCGATTTCAATCCCCTATTTTTAGAGAGTCAAATCTTTTTTTCAGTTTGGGAATCAACCATAGTACATGAAACTTAGAGATAGGTAAACTGCAATTTATGAAATAGTGAATGCACAACGATTACACTCACATCAAAACTAACAATGGCATGTCGCAAACTAAACCTAGCATGCCTTAGGGGATTGAAAGAAACAAGTGATACAGACGTTGCAAAGGTACTACGATTACACACTCACATGAAAACTAACAATGGCATGTTGCAAACTAAACCTAGCATGCCTTAGGAGATTGAAAAGAACAACTCATACAAGCATTCCACATTCGGATTGACTAACAAAGGTTGGTCCTAATAATGCTCCCACATATTGAACTGAGTTGCACCTTCCCCATAGTATCCTCCAGTTGACGGCGGCGGTGGAGAAGGAGGCCCATGCTTCTTATGGTACGGGCACTGGCAGTACGGATTATTGCATAGTGCCTCCTCTACATCATTGCTGTTGTCGTCGTTCGACTTGTCCCTGTTACCACTTCCAGGGCCATACTCTAGGTCAAAGATGCGTCCCTGTAGATATGTGATGTACTGTTGATGGGGATAGATAGGAGGAGGGTCGACCCATCTAGTGAAGCCACAGTTATCTGGACAGCTTGAATCCTAAAAACCCATCTACCAATAAGTACTACTACAAACCAAATGTAAATCTAAAAAAGGAGAGAGTTCAAAGGAAATACAAATCCTCGTGGGCATCTGAAGAAACAAAGGCCTCCACCGTCACAGTCATTGTACATCTGCACAACGCAATCCAAACCGTGGCGGTATTTTGGCCAATCTTCAATGCGCTTGTCGTATGATCTAAGGGTCTCTCACGGGTGAAGTCACTCTTCCTCTCCAAAGGAAATTCCTCTATTGGTTCTTCAAAAGAATCAGGACCCAAAGAACCCTCCCACACAATCGGAGGTCCCTTCCTCACCCCCTTTCCTCTCCCTCCGCCAAAACCCTTTCCACTCGTCGACATTTGCTAAAACTAAACCAGAAAATAAGTTGTGTGGATGTGGAGCAAGACATGGAGCACTATATATAGAGATGAAGGCAGGTTCACCATGAATGCTACTTGACAAAAAAAACTTGTGTGCGTACTCATTTATTGAATCTGCAAAGGCTAGATGCTTCATCTGAAAAGCCTACAACCATGACTGGTCATTTCATCTGAAAAGGCTACACCTGTGTTTTGTCACTTCATCTAAATGCAGTACATCACTCTGATATTAATTCATTGCATATACGGATACAACAGTAAACGAATCTAGGCTTTTCAGTGAGTTTTCAAATAGACTTTTCATTGACTGCAACAGTACTTGTAGCCCTTTCAGTGACTGCAATAACACAAGTAGCCTTTTCAGTGATACAAACAGTAGCACTACAGTCCTAGGATAGTTAACGAAGTACAGGGCATAAGACCATCTAAAATAAAAGCATAGTGCATTACAACATAATAAAAAATAGTCCAGGGAATAAGTTCATCTGAAATAAAAGCAGAGTGCATTACAACATAGTAAAAAAAGTCTAGGCCTTACGACATCGCTCATGAATAAACCAAATACCTACTGAGTGCAACGAGGCCACTTTCCCTTCCTTTGGGCATCGGGATTCTCCTCCATCGCTGCCTTCGCTCGGCGCACATGCTCAAGCTTCTTCTCCCTCTCCGCCCTGTATGCAGCAACACGCCTCCTTTCCTCCTCTTCCTTATGCTCCTTTTCTATAGCCTCCTGTCTGCGTCTCTGCTCAAACCTCTCCTTAACCTCCGCATCCCACTCCTTCAGGCCTTCTAGATGCTGCTTGTCCAACTTCTTGATCTCAGTGTCAATCCACTGCTCAAAGTCACACAGTGGTGGAACGGTCTGCAAGAAAAACAAATTGTTACAAAACAAATAAATAAGCAATACTTAATATCATAAGAAAATTAATTAACACACAATAAAAATTCCTCACAATCGATGCACGGCGCTGTTGCTTTGTAGGTTCCCATGCATAATTGGGATAGATCCAGTACCTCTGTCTATATGTTTCCTCATCTTCAGAGATGTCTACCTTGTAAGGATCACCACAAAAGCACATGGGTCGAGGAACACCTTCAGGGAGAGGCTTTAGGTCGTAGGGATTTGCCCTCTGGCGACCATAGCTACAATTGAAAGAATTTAGTCATATTAACGGAGAACCAAACCTAAACCTAGGGTTTTCTATTTGTTGTACAAATAATGAATAAACATTGGGATTACCTTGGAATACGAGCTTTACTACGCCTTGGCATCCTAACATTACGTAGAAAAAAAATCAATCCAAAGTACCTTGCAACGAATGTAAAGCTACTAACACTAAATCACCATACCTCCCAAATAAGCTTTTCATTACAAACCCTAAGCAAATTTGAATCCCAACAAACACAAAATTTAATTCAATGATTATAAACCAGAAAATATACAACAACAACAACAACCATACATTTGGGTCATTCAATCATTTGAACCACCATACGTTGCACGAATGACATGAACATGAACCAAACCTATAATGCCAAGTTCAAAAAAAACACAAACAACCGAATCTAAATGGATGAAATGAAAGAGGGGAAAGAGGAGTACCTTGGCAAAACGTTCAAGTCATAAAAAATTGAAATCTAATGACCAACAAATAACTAAAATACATACTAACCCTAATGACCAACAAATAACTAACCCTAATGACACCTACAATAAACAAAGAACCCTAATGACCAAAATAACTAGAAACCAAACTAACCTAACATGTTCAGCACATAAAACAGTTAAACAATAATGCACTCAATCAACCTAAGCCATACATTTTGCAAATGCAAATACATATATACCAAAACACCATACACCCATGATTCCACATGATTAGAGACAATGCAAGCACATCTACGTGGATAGATTGGAGGAGGGGAGGGACCATTACCTCGAGGAAGCTTCGGGAGACGAGATCCGGGCACCTAGGGTCGCATTTGGGGGTTAGGGTTTCGTGGGGGCCGTAGGGGGAGACTGGCGCTTTCAGAATGGAGGGAGCCAGCGCTTTCAGAATGGAGGGAGGAAGAAGAAGGGGGCCGCGGCGCGGCTTCAAGAGTCTAGACCTCGGCGTTGAGTCGGGCCGCGCCGAGTCTGCTGGCTCGGCGTTAAGTGACCCCGCGCCGAGCTATTGGGCCACGAAGCGTTGTTGGGCCTCCTGAGCCGCGCGCCGGATGGTGCCAATATCTCGGCGTGTAGTCCCACTGCGCCGAGGTTGGGCCTGTGGCGTTGGCTGACACAACGCCGACGTGTCGGACCCCATGCGCCACCGTGTCGCCGTCGACCGGGGTCGTCCGTGACGTGGCAAGACCTCGGCGTCGTGTCAGTCGACGCCGACCCTCATACCTTGGCGTCATGTTCTAAGACACATAAAAATGGTCTATTTTCAGCAAATGTTTTGGCATAGGTCTTTTTGTAAAAAATATTTTCAAAAGGGACCAAAATGCAAAAATTTCACCCCCCTCGCGAGGCTCGTGCCTCACCGCGGCGTCCACACCGCTCCTGATGGTGGACAGCGCGTTGGGGCACGATCTGTCGTAGAACGTTGACGACAGCTGCGTTGACGCCGCCGAGGCCAGCGCCGCCAGCACCACCAACAGGCTGAGGCAAGAGGCAGAGGCGGCGGCCATGGCTGTGCTCCTCTTCTGCTCGTTGGCTTTGCGTACGTGGTGTGTGCAAGGAATGCTGTATACATGCATATTTATAGGGCCCACACTGATGCCTTCATCATGCATGTCACTAGGGATCAGAAATAATTAAACATCCAAACCGGATGCCAAGCTTATCAATTAGTCCACGTTTATTTAGTCTCTCAAAACCAGCAACCATTTTCGTCATGCAGAGCAGGTACAGGAATCCACGCTCTACATTGGCATACAATATATGTGTGTGTTTAGTTGGTGGATGGAGGTTGCATTGTATATCTTGGCTAGTGAATACAGGCTAAGTTCAACCGTATATAAAAAAAGAAGGTATTTGATAAGGTTACATAAGCAGATGCCAAAAAAAAAAAACTTAAAACCTAAAAGGCCGACACATGAGAGCGCATGGCACAATCTCCATCCGTCAGGCCAGGCTGAGCGGAAAGCTCGATTCAGCCATTTCCGCCGGGCAAGGATGCCACCGTATTTTTACTCCGCCGATCTATAAGATGCCACACGACATGGGGGCTACCAAATGCTCTTCTCTTCGAGATTATACGCATCGGTGGATACAGGGTGGCCAATATCCGGGCAACTAAAAACACTTCCTATATGTACGTTAGGTGGGTGAATAATATCATGAGCGCAATTTTTTATGCAAGCTAGCTAATTAAGCATATGCAAATATAAATATGTTAGGGCACGACGGGTGTTATCCAGTTCAAAATAATTGCAATGGCCGGCACCAACTCTCTAGAGACAGATAGCTAACTAGCTTGTCATAGTTATAGATGGAGCGATGGCCCAGGGAATAATTTGCGATCGAACCAGTGGCGCAGAATTTGCATTGTACCTTCTGCAATAGTACAGGCAGCTAGCTAGCTCGCAGTACAACAGATAGAATGGTTGGTACCAAGTGCTGGTCAAGGAAGACAGGCGGCACGTCACATGAGCATTGTGCTGCAAATAATACACAGCATTATGCATTAAACTCAGCTTCGTTCGGTCGGTCGGCACTCCGATCCAGGGCGGTTGTAACCAACTATCACTTCTTGTTATTAAAAAAATGTGTAGCCTTCCTGCATATTCTGGGAAAATATTTATTAATGCTGAGGACAGTTTAGCAGTATATCCGATAAGACATTAGTCGGGTTCCATTTTTCCTTTTTTCTGTCAACTAATTTTGAAACCATATATATATTTGTGTGTCAGAGATAACTGTTCAAATAAATATGCGGATAAACTTTTTTGAACAAACATAATGCATCATATATTAGAACCATAAAATGATAAATATATATACATGTCCAAACTCTTCACTTCAACTACCACTGTGCCAGCAGTATCATTCGTTAAGTGATGACTACTAGTATATAGCCTCAAAACGTCCATTCTCATCTAGCTAGCTCGACATTGACAAGGGTCCACATGACAGGAGTACACTACCGGAGGCGGCTTCTTTGCCGAGTGCCTGCCTGAAGCACTCGGCAAAGGTCGATATAGGCAAAGCCTTTGTCGAGTGTTACACTCGGCAAAGGGCGCTCGGTAAACAGTTTATCGGCAAAAACCTCTTTGCCGAGTGCACTTTATCGGGCACTCGACAAAGGCTTTGCCGAGTGCCAATCAGACACTCGGCAAAGAAAAGTGGCCGTGACGGCGAGCGCCACCATGACGGCGGCTTTGCCGAGTGTCATGGTCAAGCACTCGACAAAGGTACCCGCTTTGCCGAGCGCCATTGACTTAGACACTCGGCAAAGTTGGCCACTTTGTCGAGTGCCGCCGACAAGACACTCGGTAAACAGGCCACCTTTGCCGAGTGCCTGGCCCGTGGCACTCGACAAATCTGTGATGTTTGCCGAGTGCAATGGCCATTGCACTCGGCAAAGCATGTTCCCAGGTAGTTCCGAGGTAGTCACTTTGCCGAGTGTCATGGCCATTGCACTCGGCAAAGTGACTGAAAACAAACTTTTTTATTTGTTTTTTACATCCCATCCAAATAAACAGAAGATATATATAACAAACATCACCAACATCACATATATATCACCAACAACACATATATATCACCAACACCACATATATATCATAAACGTCACATAAATATCACAAACGTCACATGTCTCACAATATATCACAAATAAGTTCACAAGCAATCCAAGTGCTCCATCATCGTTAACCACAATTGCAAATAGAAGTACCATTAACAACCACAAGTATCATCACTGATTTGGTGAAGGATTCACTGAAGTATGAGGATCGTTCGATGCCACTAATTGGTTCTGCATAAAGAAGAAGAGATTGCATGTGTGAGACAAGATAAATATATACCATACATGAATAAAACTTTCATACTCCACTAGATTTGACCGTAAGCATGAACATATAAACTAAAACATTTATACTCACAGGAGTAGAATAATGAGGAGTTGGAGGTGGAGGTGGAGCGAATAGCGAAGGTGGCGGAACTACACCCGTAGCGGCGCCAAGACTTTGTATGTACTGAAGAATCTCTGCCATCCTCCGCTGCTCGGCCTCCCGCTCAGACTCCACCCTCTCCATCTTCATCTGCATCTGCTCCCGTATCCTCCTCTCTTGTTCCAGCTGGGCCTACAATATATTCACCCTAATGTTATAATAATACAAAGGAAATGTATGAAAAAACCAATGAACGACGAATAAACCAGGAATAACCTCAAGTGCCTCCACCCGGTGGTGTGAACTATCCTGCCGGGATCGTATGGTCGGGCTCCTGCTCGTGCTGCTTGCTCGAATCTGGGAGAGACTGGGAGTAGCGGCTGAGTCGATTGCGCCGTCGCCAATCTAGTACCGCCCATGCTTCTTGACTCCTCCCACCCTCATGATGACTTCTCCATCAAGGTCCTCGGTACTCGGATCGTACTCTGCCCTATGGACCTCCCTTGCCATCGATGTGTACTCACTGAGGCGGTTGTGGACGGTTGCACTGCTGTATGCCTCGGGCCCGTCCTCCGGGTTGTAGTCGACGTCGGACGTCGCCTTGCCCTTATGGGCCATAGCAAATGCCTTGAAGATGGAGCAAGGCTGGCCACCATGTGACGCCGACTACGAGAAAAACAATAAGATGATTAGAAATCATGCAGAATTGAGCGTTAGAATAAATAAATGAATTCGTGTACCCATGTTTCTGCGTATCCACTGAGGTTGCGGCTACCTTGATGGTGTGCTACACCTGGCATCATCAAACGCATGTTCTGTATTTACCTGCAGGTACTGGTCCCGGGTCATCAAGGACATGACGTATCAGAAGATGAAATTAAGCCTACTTAATCTCAAAAGGAATCAATATTAATGTTCTGTATTTACCTGCATGTATTGGTCTCGGGTCAGCGTCATGGTTCTTGCGTCCCTTTTGGTGACCTTCGTTCCAAGGATGGTCTCGTGGTAAGTTACGACGGCCTGGATGCGCGCCTCGTAATGCATGTCCACAAGAAGTTTTTTGCAGCATTTGGTAGCCACCGTATCCGCCCTGGCCTCATGTCCGTCCTGGCATCTAAAGAAACCCTGCATACAAACACGATGTATCCATTCATTATTTTCAAGAATATCCAATGAATGCGATGTATTGAGCAATGTAGTGCGAGGGAGACTTACCCACAGCTCTTGCTTCACCCCGCTCCACCTTGTTGTTGAATACCCTGCGGGCCCGATCTGCAGCATCGGCGTAGTGGTCAAACGAGTAGGCTGGCCCCGTCACTCCGGCGTACTCAACCAGGCCAGGGAAGTGCGCCTTACACAGAAGACCGAGGATGCCATTGACTTGGCGTGTGTGACCACCTCCACTCGCCACAATCGTCCAGTTCCTGCCCAAGTGATTAAGAAAAATTATTAGTTTCTATTTTGATTTTCAACATATCATATAAAGTAGTGATAACATCTAAAGTTAATTATTTTTCCCTCTCGGGTCAAATCAGCGGTCGTCTCTCACGAGGTATCGGTCGCTGAGGGAGGCTCGCGGGACCTCGCAAGTAGACGCTCGACGAACTAGAGGAAGCGGAACCCCCTGCTGCCGCCTCCTCCTCGTCGTCCTCCTGTGCCTCCGGTTTGCAAGCATGAAACTTCTTAATTTTTTACGAATCTCCGAAGAATCTCCGAAAATCATGAAACTTCTTCGGAGATTCTTCGGTTTGCAAGCATCGTACGTGACAACTCACGTGAAACCTTCATAATTTTTTATCACAGCCTCCACATATGATATCATGACATCTTGACAAGTTTCATGATTTTCGGACTTCGTTTGCTTTTTATAGAATTTAAAAACAACTCGACCGCAAGTTCATGGTCATGTTTCGTGAACAAGATGTTCGAAATTGGTGGTCTGTTCTTGGATACGGCCTCACATTATACTAAATAACATGAATATCATTTTCCATTCATTTTTTTATTATTCGAATGACTAGCAGTTATAATTTGAATTATCCAAGAAAATTTAATTAAATGAAATAAATTAAAGAAATATAGAAAAAGTCCGAGAAATGTGCCACATTGGAACATGGAGCACTAGATAGTGTATGAGGACTGCAGAAAAAGTTTGGAGGTCAAAAGTGAAAAAAAATATGATTTGCCGAGTATAAAAAAATGACACTCGGCACACTACCTCTTTGCCGAGTGTCAGGATAAGACACTCGGCAAAGGATTAACGGCGCCTGACGAACGTTAACGGAGGCGGCCCTTTGCCGCCGAGTGTCTTGTCCTGACACTCAGCACACTACCTCTTTGCCGAGTGTTATTGTTTGTCGAGTGCCGAGCACTCGGCAAACCACCTCTTTGCCGAGTGTTATTGTTTGCCGAGTGCCAGTTGTTTGTCGAATGCTTTCTCTCTGGCACTCGACAAAGAGCCTCTTTACCGAGTGCCCGATAAAACGCACTCGGCAAAGTCTGAGACACTCGACAAAGAAGCCGTCTCCGGTAGTGGTAGCACAGGAGGAAACAGCTTGGACGAGTGTCTTGGATGATTGGGCACAAAGTCCGCATTTGTCCAAAAAAGAAATCAACCTTGCCCTGACCCGTGCAGCTATTCTGGCATTACGATAGCGTTATCAGTAAGCATCGACATGATTAAACGATGTTGACAACTTGATTTTACATTTCCATGTGTGTACCGTACCTTTAGCTGTTCATCCACCCTAATAATAATAAAAAAAACACATCTAGTACTGTCGTACCTAAAAGTCAAGCTAAGCTAGAGGTAGCACCGTTAACCAAGTTCTAGCTAGGGGAGTTCTATTTTGGGTATGTAGGTGTTGTGAGCTATAGATGAACTTCTGCCGTGTATTTGCATACATATGTTTAATAAGAACCGTATTTTGATTGGCAGACTTTAAAATAACCACACTTAACTTGACACGTATACTTCAAATTTTCACGGTATTTAAGATATGGCTTTGATCATTTTTTTCGTTTAGAATATATATTTATTTCAAAATCAAATAATTTTTGTGAGATTATGAAGGCACTTTGATATGAAGACAACTCTATATGCTAGAAACGGTACCAATTTTACACCCTCCATTATTAAGTAGATTGGTGAACTCACCACCAAAAAAATGAGTTAACGTTTCATCAATCTACTAGTGGGATTTTTAACCCTTTTTAGAAAAAAATTAAAAAATTAACCTTAGTCCAGTTTTTTTTTTCCAAAAAAACTAGCCCTTTTACTTGATCATGTATACACTCCTAGTGTGCTGAACCGCCTATTGTGCCACGCCATTGCATGTGTTGCGATAGTCCTTCCAGTCTGGCACAACACACTAGCGCAGAAAAGCATTGGGATCCGCCTGCCATGGAGCCTAATGTGGTAGGTAGGGATACATACCTCTACACACAAAAAAGTATTGGGATCCGCCTACCACGCATCTAATAAGGCGACAGTCGGGAATACCTCTACGCACCACCGGCCCTTATCTCTCTTCTTGTCTTCTCCCCTTCTCCTGATCATGGCTGATGTCGTCCAAACAACGTTGTTGGCCCAAATCCAACCAAAATCCACCGATTTTGGCCCAAATTTGAGGGGAATAGGATCTTTGGTATCCCCCCTGTTTTGTGTTTTTAGTAGCATTTGGTAGTTTAGAATATACACTCCCTCACATATGGTTAGGCAATGATTTGGAAACATTAATTAGTGGTAGTATGATTAGTCGACGGTGCCCTGGTTCTATTCGCGATTTTGACGTGTACAATTAGTTGCATGTTTCTTATATGTTTAGAATGGGTAGGTTAGTGTATTTGGCCTTATTTGAGTGTTGTTCTTGTAATGAAGCTATGTTATATTGTCTTTGGAATTTTGTAGATGGAAAGTTTAGTGCGTATGTTTCACGGTGGAATGATCAAATATAATGGGAAATTTGGGAACATGAAGAAAGAGGGGTTGAGTTGTTTGAAAGGCCACCTACTAGCTTTAGAGAGCTTGTATGATATATGCAAGGGAGAATTTTCATAATGAGGTCACATTCAACGGACAATCCAATTTTATGAAGGATAGAGAATATTATGTGTGATGAACTTGCCAACCGAGTTGCATTGGAGGCACTACAATAGGTTGTGAAAGGGGCAATCATGAGATTTTTTGAGGTGGTGGTAGATAATTGGCATATAAGAACATGTAGACACAAGCCTTGATGTCCGAGTTATTGAAAGGCAAGAGGCAGGGCAAGTTGAGCAAGTTGGAGAAGCTAAACTGAAAACTCTAGTATGTTAGTGGTTGACGAGTTAGGGGGCGTGATGGTCTTATACAAATGCCATCATTAATAATGACTTTGATGCTGGGACATTTGAGTTGGAGAGGTGGCCAATGACAAGGACAACGATGATTTTTCCCTTGGTGCCATGAAGAAGAACAAGCAGAAGGACATGATGAAGATAGTAAGGAGGAAAAGGGTAATGATGATGGAGATAGGATGAGATTCATGAAAATCCGTGGTTTAGAAGGAATTGATAAAAGAATGTCAGTGTACAAGTACACGACCAAGTTGAGGCAACTCAAAGCAGTGCATATTGAAGTTCCTAGTGTACCTAACCACTAGGATATTAGCACGACCAACAAGACCATATGTGACACCATATTGTTGGCGAGGAATATGGTTCATGACAGTAAGAGTAAGATAATTCAAAAGAAATGATATTTGAGACACTGGAGCAACTTAAGTTCTCTTCTTGAAGGGCTATGCGATTCGGCACTATATATAGCTAGGCCTTACTCTGTTACTCAGTTACACACTCGGATATGAACGTCAGGTATGCCACACTTGACTATGTCAACATTTCATGGTATTTAATTTGGGATATATGCCTTTGATCATATTTAGTTGAGCTCTCTCATATAGTCATTTCTTATTTGATAAGTTATGCCTCATGATTCATAATTATACCATATGTTACTCTGTTACTCAGTTACACACTCGGATATGAACGTCAGGTATGCCACACTTGACTATGTCAACATTTCATGGTATTTAATTTGGGATATATGCCTTTGATCATATTTAGTTGAGCTCTCTCATATAGTCATTTCTTATTTGATAAGTTATGCCTCATGATTCATAATTATACCATATGTATATGTATATATATATATATATATATATATATATATATATATATATATATATATATATATATATATATATATATATATATATATATATATATCATCCGTTGAACCTCTTATTCAGATTGCATAACACTTTTGTATCCTTCAGATTTCATATTTAGTTTAATAATATAGTGTTAAACACTGATGACAGTACCACCAAATAATTGTTGAACAGGGGGGCATATTTAATAACCATAAAGAAGTACATAATTAAGCAAGGGAATCCTCGCTTCATGCCTTTGCATAAAGCCTCTGAAATGCATAACGTACATCTTTTCTTTGAGCAATTGATGGAGCTCATGATAAGATACATAAGCTTTTGCAGCTAGTATCGGAAAGCCATACGTCTCTTTCAATTCGCAAAATATACCACTACTAGCTAGTACTACTATGATGATGGTCTAGCCATATTTTCTCATGTATAAACGCTTTTCTGTATATATGGTGATTAATTCTTAGTTCACTTTGGAGCAGGTGAGTCTGATCTGGCCCTGGGATCCAGTGAGCGGGCTGAGGTTGCCCATCTTCACCATGGCCGTGGTGAAGGCGCTGCTGAAGGCCGCGGAGTTGGACGCAAAGTTCCTGACAGTGTTGTCGGTGCTGCCGCCGTTGAAGAGCTCCTGGTCCGAGTGCAGGATGTTGCACCTGGATCTCCCGTACGGGTGAGCCGACCGCACACTGGTGTTGCCGACCACACACTACGGCTAGAGATAGAAGAAGGGAGGAAGAACAGAGTGCGCGCACACACAACACAAGCACCAGCGTTGGCCGGAGCTCTGCAGAGAAGATGGCAAAACTAAACTCGCTATCTTTACTGTGAGTTGCAGTGGGAAACTATATATACAACTCTACCCATCTAATCCCAGTACACAGACATGCCACTCTGCCATGCTGCTACAGTGACTAGATGTGACAACAGGGCTGACTTTGACGCCTGCCCCTGCGGTGGCTACAGTACGGCAGAAGAGCCTTTCGGCACCTGCCCCTGCCGCGGCTACAGTGCAGTAGCAGGGGAGCCCTTTTGGCTCCTACCCCTACCGCGTGTACAGGGGAGACCAGCAGATTACTTTATAATTCTTTTCCTAATCCTGCTGCTAACCCTAGAACATCCACCATGCCGATCACCTTCTTCAGCTCCGTGGACCGAAGACGGCCGAGCGGCTTGGCGAGGACGTCCGTGAGTTGCCTAGCAGTTTCGACAAACTTGATGACGATCTACCCTCCATCGACACTGTCCCTGAGGAAGTGGAACTTGATGTCGATGTGCTTGCTCTGGTCATGGAGAACCGGATTCTTCGCGAGGACGATGGTGGACTGGTTGTCCACCATCAGTGCTGGTGGGTGACCTTCCACACCGGTCAGCTCGCCCAGCAGTCGGCATAGCCACATAGCTTGGCATGCCGCTATGGCCGCCGCCACGTACTCTGCCTCGCACGTGCATAGCGCCACCACCTTTTGTTTCAGTGACAGCCATGAGATTGGAGCTGACCCGAGGAAGATGAGCACTCTAGAGGTGCTCCGCCGTCCGTCGATGTCCCCCGCCATGTCTGCATCTCTGAACATAGTGAGCTGCAGCCCACTTCCGCCGGTCTTGGGGAAGACGATCACCTGATCCACCGTCCTCTTGACGTAGCACAACAGCCACTTCACCACAGCCCAGTGATCCTCTCGGGGATCCTCCATGAAGCGGCTGACATAGCCCACGGCGAACTCAATGTCCGGCCTCGTGTGGACTAGGTAGCATAGATCACCGACGATGCTCCGGTAGAGTGTTGCATCTACCTTCGCCGTGGTACTGGCCTTCATCAGCTTCAGTCGCTCCTCCATCGGAGTCACACACGGCTTGCACTCAGCCATGCTGCTCTGCTCCAACAGCTTTGAGGTGTACGCGCTCTGACCGAGCGTGAGCGCCTCCTTCCCCAGTCTCATCTCGATGCCGAGGTAGTAGGAGAGCGTGCCGAGATCACTCTTTCGAAAATGAGCCGCCATCTCGTGCTTGAAGCTATCGATGTCCTCGGCACGTGCGCCGGTGACGATCAAGTCATCCACATACACGCCGACGAGGAGCTCCTCCTTCCCCCTTTGCCGCGTGTAGAGCACGTGCTCGGTTGCGCACCGCGTGAACCCAAGCTCACCTAGTATGGCGTCAAGCTTTGCGTTCCACGCTCGCAGGGCCTGCAGCAGCCCGTAGAGCACCTTGCGTAGTCGGAGCACCCTGTGCTCTGCTCCATTGATGGTGAAACCCAAAGCACCTCCTTCCCCTATCTCACCTCGATGCCGAGGTAGTAGGAGAGCGCATTGAGATCGCTCATTCAAAAACGAGCCGCCATCTCGTGCTTGAAGTTGTCGATGTCCTCCGCATGCGCGCTGGTGACAATCAAGTCATCCACATACACACCATCGATGAGCTCCTCCTTCCCCCATCGCCGCGTGTAGAGCGCGTGCTTAGTTGCGTACCGCGTGAACCCAAGCTCGTCCAGTGTGGCGTCAAGCTTGGCGTTCCACGCTCGTAGGGCCTGCCACAGCTCGTTGAGCACCTTGCGCAGTCGGAGCACTGTGTGCTCCACTCCCTTGATGGCGAAACCCAGAGGTTGCCTGACGAAGACCGTCTCCGCCAGCTCACTGTTGAGGAAGGCTGATTTTATGTCCAAGTGATGGAAGTGCCAGTCCTTCGCTGCTACCAAAGCCAGCAGCAGTTGGATAGACTCCATGCACGCTACCAGGGCAAAGACTTCCTCAAAGTCGATGCCCTCGCGCTGGACAAAGCCTCAGGCAACGAGGCACATCTTGTGCTTGACAATGGTGCTGTGCTTGTCCCGCTCGACCTTGTACACCCACTTTAGGGCGATCGGACGACATCCTAGAGGTGGATCGATGAGCTCTCAAGTCTTGTTTTCCTCGATTGCCTTCATCCCCTCCAGCATCGCCTGCCGCTAATTTGCATCGCGCTTGGCCAGCGCGAACATGGGTGGTTCCTCTACACTGATGAGAAACAACTCTGGGTCATTGAGCAGCCGACCCACCAGGCCTGAGGACCTTGTGCCGCCGATGATGCTGTCCAGCCTACGGAACCGCACCTCCTCACCATCGTGGAAAGCGTCCACGTACTCATCGATGTCGGTGGGTGGTGAGGCAAACTCGATCAGTGTCGATGGAGTCCCCTATTCCGTCGGAGTGGTCGACATAGCACCTAGAGTTCTCGGCACCCAGCTGTAGTGCTAGGCACTACTCCTGGACCGCTCGTCACCACTCCTGGAGTGGTCGGCACCACTGCATGAGTGCTCGGCACCACTGCAAGACCTCTCAGCTCCGCTACGGGAGCGTTCGGCACCCATCCTAGAGTGGTCAGCACCACTACAGGACCGCTCGGCACCACTTCTGGAGTGCTTGGCACCCCTCCCGCAGTGGCCGGCATCGCCATAGGAGTGCTCGGCACCGCCCCAGGAGTGCTCGGCTCTATTGCTGGAGTGGTCGGCACCTCCTCTCTAGTGTCCCCACCACCGTGGATGACCAAGTGCTCGATGACGAAGGTGCTGGTGAAGCCGCCAGCTTCCCCCGTGCTCAGACTGTCCTAGTCCTTGGCCGCCTTCTCGTCAAACACGACGTCGCGCGAGACAACCACCTTGCCTCCGCATGGGTCATAGAGCCGGTATGCCTTGATACCTTCCTCGTAGCCTAGGAGCACCATCGGTGTGCTCCTATCCACTAGCTTGGTGAGTTCCAGCTTCGTCTTCCTGACATGGCCGATGTAGCTGAATGTCTAGAGGAAGGACACGCTCGGCTTGCTCCCATACCAAGCTTTGAATGGTGTCACGCCCTTCAGGGCCTTTGTGGGCGCGCGACTGAGGATAAACACCGCCGTGGTCACCGCCGCACCATAGAACCCTGCCAGCATGCTCTTGGCCTTCATCATGGATCGAGCCATGCCGACCACCGTCTGGTTCCGCTGCTCCACCACGCCATTTTGCTATGGCGAGTATGGAACAGTGTGGTGTCGCACCACACCCTGATCCACGCAGTATGCAACGAACTCCATCGAAGTGAATTCACCATCGCGATCAGTCCACAGCATGTGTAGTTTCTTGCCGCTCTCCACCTCCGCACCCACCTTGAACTTCTTGATCGCCTCCACTGCCTCGTCCTTGCTCGTCAGGAGTTATAGCCACATATAGCTACTGTAATCATCCATGAGCAGGAGGAAGTACCGTCGACCACCGTTTGTGGTTGGCGTGATTGGCCCGTAGAGATCGTCGTGGACCAGCTCGAGAGCGTCCGCCGCGTGATACTTGGCCGCCTTTGGGAACGGCAGCCTCCTCTGCTTCCTAGCCAAGCAGTTGTCACACAGCTCGCCTACATGCTTGATGTGGGGCAGCCCTTGGACCATCTTCTCTAGCCGACCAAGCGTGTCAAAGCTGAGATGGCTGAACCGGGCATGCCACAACCATGGCTCCTCGGTGTGCTGTGCTGCCAGGCACACCAGCTGCTCAACCTTCAAGTCGAGTAGGTATAGCCGGTTCTAAGACCTTTTCACCTTAGTAAGAAGCCGCTGCTTCTGGTCCCTAATCCTGAGGATGCATCCTTGATTAGTACCTCGCTGCCAGGCTCATCTAGCTGGCCAATGCTGATGATGCTTGAACATAGCTGCGGGATGTCATATCCATCCGTCAGCGCATGGTGCTTGCCATTCTGGCACCTGAAGATGATGGTGCCACGGCCTCGGATTGCCACCCTTGAGCCATCACCGAACTTCACCATGCTAGTCACATTGCCATCGAGCTCGGAGAAGGCTGCCTTGGAGCCCGTCATGTGGTTGCTGGCGCTGGAGTCCAAGTACCACCACTACTCCTGCTCACCACCCACACATCCGAGGTGGACTTGGGCGCATGGTTCGTCGAGGTGGATAGCCTTTAGAGCCTTGCTGTGCCCTTCCACTGCAATCACCTCTCCCTTCTCCCTGGCCTCAATGTCGTGCAGTGCATAGAACATCGCCATCAGGAGAGTGGCCTCATCATCCTCATTAGCCTGTGCTAAATGAGCCTCATCCTTTTTATCCTACTTGCGATTGGGACACTCCTTTGCCTAATGGCCCGTCTTCCCGCAGCGCCGGTAGGCGTTAGGGTTGACCTTCTTCTTCTTCTTCTCCGAAGAAGCCTTGCCGCGGCGCTTGCCATTGCCACTGTGGCTGGAGGAGGCTTTCCCAGACTTCTTCATCTGGGCAGCCCACTCCACCTCTATTAGCAGCAGCTTGCCGCTGTCTGTCGTTGTTGTAGCTTGCTCCATGTGCTCGTCCACCGCCTGTAGATGGCCTATCATATACTCAATGGTGAGGGTAGACAAGTCCAGCATCGTTTCTATGGAGAGAGCGATCTGGATGTACTTCACTGGCATGGAGTGGAGGTACTTGGAGACCGCCTCTTCTTCGTCGATGGTGACACCGTAGCTCCTGAGCTTGCTGATGAACGACTGTAGGTGGAGGGAGAAGTCCTCCACCGACTCATCATCCTTGAACTTGAGGTTGGCATACTCCTGCTTCAGCAGCTAGGCTATCACCTTCTTTGCGCGGTCGAAACCGATGTGCATCGCTACAATGGCCTCCCATGCCTCCTTAGTAGAGTTCTTCGTCCCCCAACAACTCCCTGTACTTCACTGGCACAGTAGCAAGGATAGCCTCCAACGCTGACATGTCATCTTCTTCGTTGTCGGTGCCCTTGTCAATGGCATTCTAGAGCCGCTAGGCTCTGAGCTTGACCTTCATGGTCACCATCCACTCGTCATATTTGGTGCGAGTCAACGTCGACCAACTGGTGCTGCTAACCTCCCGCACCATGCACACGACGACCTCCTATTGTGGCTGGGCAGCCACAGCAGTGCCGCTGCTGTCGCCCATCTCCAAACCGTCCGTCATCGCCAGCGGTTAATCCAGCGACGGCGCTTGTATGGCTCTGATACCAGTTGTTGCACCCGAGATCTCCCTCACGGGTGAGCCGACCGCTCACCGGCATTGCTGACCACACACTATGGCTAGAGGTAGAAGAAGGGAGGGAGAACAGAGCGCACACACACCACAACACAAGCACCAGCGTTGGCCAGAGCTCTAAGAGGAGATGTCAAAACTAAATTCGCTATCTTTACCGAGTTACAGTGGAAACTATATATACAACTCTACCCATCTAATCCTAGTACATAGACATGCCAGTTTGCCATGCTACTACAGTGACTAGATGTGATAGTATGGCTGACTTTGGTGCCTGCCCCTGCTGTGGCGATAGTGCAGCAGGAGAGCCTTTCGGCGCCTGCCCCTGCCGCTGTCGCGGCTATAGTGCATCAGCAGGGGAGCCCTTTTGGCATCTACCCCTGCCGCGCGTACAGGGAAGAGCAGTAGATTACTTTACATAGGAGCTCCTTCTGGTTCAGTAGGTTGCTGTAGTAGACATTGTCGAACTTGTACGACGTGGTGGTGTCGAGCGGCGCTAGGTTGCCATCGTCGGAGCCGGTGGGACAGGGGCAGTTGGCCTTGAGCGAGGTCACAAACGCAGAGTTGATGTTGGTGTCATTGTAGATGTGGTCCCTAAAGAACTGGTACTATGCCTACCCGATGGTGTGCGCGCCGAAGAGCGTGGTCATTTCGGTTGCCGTGAAACCCTTGTTGCCGAACGCTTTAATGAGCTGGTCGAGGTTGAAGGAGGGAGGCGGCAGGCAGCTATTCGCCAGGGACAGGCTCGCCGTCATCAAGTCCCTCCGTCCTAGAGGAACCGTCCATGATGGCCCTCCCAACTATATGCACGAGCACGGGCGGAGCTACCATGGGTCCGTGCTGGGCCCTGGACCCCCCTTGCCTTCGTGTCTATGTGTGTTACACTAATACCAACAAACAGATTTGCATCTTTCAATGCTAGCGAGATAGTATGCAAAATGGTTGATTAGTACTACCCAACATATTTCAACCAACAAGAAAGGCTTGATTAGAAACCCAGCTCAACCATTTTGTTATTGATGCTTCCAGTAGTGAAGAATTGAAAAATATCACAACCATAGCTGAGCTATGTCGATGCCTTGTTGACACAGGACGCCATGTGACTCATGACCTGATTGATAGATTGCTTCGGTTGCTTCTTACTCTCCCTGTTTCAATAGCTAATGCTGAGCGTGTCTTTTCTATATTGAAGATCTTTAAGACAAGGTTGCGCTATAGTTGTCCATGCAGTCCGAGGCACGACGGCACGGCACGAAGCCCATTTTTTAGCTCGACATGAGCCCGGCTCAGCCCGGTGACGTGCAGGCCCGGGCTGGTCTGGCCCGAGGGAGCAGGTCGTGCCTGGGCCGCTGCTCAGGCCCGTGGGCTGGCACGGCACGACCCGGCCTGCGTCGGTCGGCCCAACAGCAGCCCGCCCTCCCCCCTCCCCCTCCTCACTTCTCCCCTCCTAGCGGCCCAGCGCGGCCGGCCCAGCGTCCCCGCCTCCCCCCTCCTCATATGGCCCCCCTGCCCACGCAGCCGCAGCACGCTCCTAGCCCCGGCCGAACCCTAACTCTCTTCTGGCCTTCCCTTCCCCCTCCCCGCCGCCACCTCCCGTTCCCCTGCACCGCACATGCGCGGACGCAACGTGACTCAGCACACGCGCGGCGTGCATGTGGCCTTCTCCTTCCCCACCGTTCACCTGCTTCTCCACCCTACAGCCTCCCGCCTCCTCCTCGCGCACAAGCTATAGAACGCCACGATGGCCATCCATGACCTGCCTCGGGCTCCTCTCCTCCAGTCCCTCCACGAGGCCACGCCTTGGGTGCGAGCACGGCATGCTTGAGCTCCGCCCCGCTGACCGCCGCTGCCTCGAGCTCCTGCTTCCCCGTAGCTCGCCGAATCCCACCTCCACTCCAACCCACCTCCGCCGACGGTGGCCACCTCCTCCTCACCGCCACGCGTTGCTGCTCCACCACATGCCTCCTCTGCGTGGATCTGGCCTCATTCTCTGCGGATCCAGCCTCCTCATCACTCATCCTCCACGGATCCAGCCTCCTCATCGCTCATCCTCTGCCGATGGAGAGGTCGCATCGTCCATGGCCTTCCGAAGCAACGACGGTAGCCTGGCGCCCTGGCCTTCCCCTCTCTCTCTCTCGGTGTAGTGGGCCTTGGGCCAGCCCAACACACTAGATTAGCCGTGCTTCTCGGGCCGGCCCGACACAAAAAACGGCCTAGCAGGCCGTGCCTAGGCCATCAGCCAGGCATGAAGCCCATAGCGGCACGGCTCGTAGGGCACGTCGTGCCTTGTTGGCCCGACCCCCATCAGGTCATGCCGGCCAGTTGCCGTGCCATGCCATGCCGGGCTAGCTCGTTGCACATCTATAGGTTGCGCAACAACATGGAAGATGAATTTCTTGCTAACAGCCTGCTAGTACACATAGAAGGTAAAATTGCAAGAGGCTATAGTCACTACTGGAGATGGCCTCTTTGTCGAGGGCCTAAGGCCCTCGGCAAAGGCCCATTAACCCTTGGCAAAGGCTTTGCCGAGGGCGGCCCTCGGCAAAGAGCTCTGGGGGAATTTTAAGTCGGCGAAGAGGGTCTTTGCTGAGGGCCCTTTATCGGGCACTCGGCAAAGCTTTTGCTAAGGGCTAGACCGGCACCTGGCAAAGAAAAGCAGCCGTCACGGCGCCGGCGCCTGGGACGGAGTCTTTGCCGAGGGCCGTCTCCGGGGGCCCTCGGTAAAGAATTATTCTTTTTTTTTGAAAAATCTTTGCCGAGGGCCTCCAACCATGGCCCTCGGCAAAGAAATGTTGCAGAATTTTTCCAAAAAACTTTGCCGAGGGCAATGGGATGGCCCTCGGCAAAGAATTATTCTTTTTTTTGAAAAATCTTTGCCGAGGGCTTCCCCGGGGCCCTCGGCAAAGAAATTTTAATTTTTTAAAAAGTCTTTGCCGAGGGCCTCCAACCATGGCCCTCGGCAAAGAAATGTTCCAGAATTTTTCCAATGAATCTTTGCCGAGGGCAATGGGACGGCCCTCGGCAAAGGACCCTTCTTTGCCGAGGGCCTTGGTCATTGCCCTCGGCAAAGAGGCAGAAATTTAATTTTTTTTTGTTTTTTGCATTCCATCGACATAAGCATTTCATATATATACATATATATATCAACCATCACATATATATATCACACAGAACCCATTTTCTCACAATATATCACAACCATAATTGTGAACCACAAATCACAATATATTACAACGACAAGTCACATGTTCGTCATCATTCACATGTTTATTACGACAAGTTCATGAAATCCAAGCACAAGTCAGAACCATAAACCACAAATATTACAATAAAGTCCAACCACATCACCTAGCACTAGTCCTCATCAAGGTAGCCTATGAGACGGTGGTGAAGGAAAGGCGGGATCACCCGGTGATGCACTACCGAGATGATTGGAACCCGCGGATGGAGGCTGCACAAAGGAGCAGAGATTGCATGTGTGAGTAATCTGGGAAAATAGTTTTGGAACTTAGAGATTGCATCTAGTAATCTAGGAATACAAAAAGATTAGACTCAATTGAAAATTTTGGCAGCTCCTCCCCTGCACGGGGAGGTTTCCAAAACCTACAAGAAACAACGGCACGAACGCCGACATCCACAACGGCACGAACGCCAACATCCACAACGGCACGAACGCCGACATCCACAACGGCACAAAGGCTGACATACATGCAAAGCACAAGCGAAAAGTGAACTTTCATACTTACAGGAGTAGCTGCAGGAGTAGGAGGTGGAGGAGCTGGAAACTACACAGGTACACCCAATGCTTGCCCAAGATTTTGCATGATCACCATCATCTCCGCTATCTGCTTCTGCGCGGCCTCGAATGCGACCTACTGGGCCTGCAGCTGTGCGGTCAGTTCCGCGTTCTGCTCTTGACTTTGCCTTTTTGTTTCTTGCAGCTCGGCCTGCAATATTTCACTCCAATGTATCAGTAATGCAAATCTAATTTAGGTGTGTAAATATCAACGTATGACGAGTAAAACAGGAATTACCTAGAGTGCATGGACCTGCTGCAGTGCTGGAGAAGGCCATGTGCGTATGGGCTGGCTGGAGCTCGTGCTCCATGCTCGGATAGCGTCAAGGGAGGGAACAGTGGTGGAGTCGATGGCACCGTCTGCAATCCACAGCCACCCGTGCTTCTTGCCTCCTCCGAGCCTCATGATCATCTCTGCATCAATGGGCTCAGTGCGCACATTGTAATCTTCCCCATAGATGTCCCTTACTGAGGACGTGTACTCTTGGACTTTAGTGTACACGTTCGGGTCGGAGTACACCTTGGGCGGGGCAGCCGGGTCGAAGGAGACAGAGGACGACACCCTGCCCATGTGGGACATAGCCCACGTAGAGAACTCCAAGACCTCCTCGCCCGGGTGCACAGCCTCCTACGAGAAAGATGGGAAGATGGTGAGAAATCAAGCAGGATTGAGCATCAAAATAAATGAAAGAAATCACTTACGTATGCTTGTTTGTATTTGGGGAGGCTACGACTGCCTTGATGGTGAGTTGGACCTTGCCTCATCAGACGCTATTCCCGCTACCTCTCGTGCGTGTCAACAAAGTCCTGTGATAACCACTTGTCCATGATCATGGCCCAGCACTCAGGATACGATCGACACCACCAGGGAATCACCTACAAGTCATCGAGTATTTGACATATAAGAAGATGAAATTGAACCTGCTTAATATCAAAATGAATCATTATGAATGTTATTCGCCTAACTCAAGGTACTGGTCCCGGGTCAGCGTAATCAGTCTTGCTTGAGGCTTGGGGAGGGACTGCTTAAGTGCCGACCTATAGTAGTCTATGTGGGCTTGGACACACCCATGGTGGTGCATCTCGGTGACGTACTTCCTACAAGCTGCGGCAGCCGCCCGATCCGCCTAGGCCTCAAGTCCTTCTTCGGCCTTGAAAAATTTCTGCATACAAAACCGATGTATCCATTCATTATTTCAATAAAACATTTAACCAATGAATGAGATGTATTAAGCAATGTTGTGCGAGAGAAACTTACCCAAAACTCCGCCAATACCCGCTCCTACTTGTTGCGGTAAGTGAAACATCCTCAATTTTCCTTGAAGGGAAAATCCACAGAATGAATTTTAATATGATAAAACCAAGAACTGATTCCATCATATTATCATATTTCAGTCGATGTCACAGTCATACATCGTAAGATTACAAGAATACAAGATATTA
The DNA here is from genome assembly GCF_019320115.1 of Miscanthus floridulus. Taxonomy (NCBI): domain Eukaryota; kingdom Viridiplantae; phylum Streptophyta; class Magnoliopsida; order Poales; family Poaceae; genus Miscanthus; species Miscanthus floridulus. Next base: position 148,082,485 of record NC_089582.1, on the reverse strand, counting down.
CATCACTGGGGAACACACCTATTACAGAGTTAATCTAGCGGAAGACTATCGAGTGAAGGCTCCTCCTTTACGGGCATCATCAGAGTTGGCGTAGTGCAGCATAGATTCCATCTTCGAACCAAACTTGAGCATAGGCACGAGACCTCCTAATCCTTCTAAAGTCAGCATCTCTGAGAAGCAGGAAATCTGCACACCGCCAGATGTGTGCAGGCCATGGTTAGCACCGATGAGCTTTAGTGGAAAATGATAAACAAGGGATCTGGCGATCCTAATATTTGGCTGTGGTTTGCATTCTTAGCGCATGAGAAGTAAATAACAATAGTAATATAATAATAATATCCAATTTTTAACACATTCACCACCACACCATCCATATCCATCCACCAACCATCCATCCCAAACCATCTCCACACCACCACACCATATCTCATCTCACACACTCAGGTCGATAGGCCAACTCCCTCTCGGCCTTGTCTCAACGGCCCACAGCCCCAAGGCTCAAGACCGGAAAATACCCCAACCCTGAAGGGAGGAAAGAAGGACTCATCTCCTATCTAGTTTAAGCAAAACCCAGGAAAGGTCCATAACCGACAAGTCGGCATATGTATCGATCGATCAACCATACACTCTGTAGAGGTTTTTACATGCCCACAAGATTAGCCATCCTTGGAGTCTAGAATCTCCTAGGTAGAATTCCGGTCGCTTGCTAGCCTAGAACGATGCCACCCTACCTCTCAGCCCTGGAACATCCCAAGTCTAGTCTGGGGTGGCTGATACTATAAGTCATAGATAGAGCCGAGGCCCTCTGGATGTCAAGAGTCGGGTCCACAAGGCCTCCTAAAGTCTCAGAAGGGTGTGGGGGGAAAACCGCGCGCCCCGTATCTCCTTGCACACGTTCGCCTAGCAGTAGTGGCATCGCTCTACCAAGTAGTTCGACCATCCCGCACCATATAGGGCGAGTGGGATATAAAGGATTCCCGGTGAATCTGAGTACTAGTAAGTCCTTAGGGATTGACCAAGCCAGAATGTCTTCATCAGGGTTTCCATTTTACGTGCCACCATAGCACCTCCACCCTGGGCTCCTCCCATCATAGGTTCACACCCAAGGCCACCTCTAATTACCATTTACCCGCCATAGGTATTCCATATCCAAGTGCCCAGGTAGCACCACATGGCAAGACTCGCCCCAGGCTCGTCGTTATTCAACCAACAAGAAAGGCTTGATTAGAAACCCAGCTCAACCATTTTGTTATTGATGCTTCCAGTAGTGAAGAATTGAAAAATATCACAACCATAGCTGAGCTATGTCGATGCCTTGTTGACACAGGACGCCATGTGACTCATGACCTGATTGATAGATTGCTTCGGTTGCTTCTTACTCTCCCTGTTTCAATAGCTAATGCTGAGCGTGTCTTTTCTATATTGAAGATCTTTAAGACAAGGTTGCGCTATAGTTGTCCATGCAGTCCGAGGCACGACGGCACGGCACGAAGCCCATTTTTTAGCTCGACATGAGCCCGGCTCAGCCCGGTGACGTGCAGGCCCGGGCTGGTCTGGCCCGAGGGAGCAGGTCGTGCCTGGGCCGCTGCTCAGGCCCGTGGGCTGGCACGGCACGACCCGGCCTGCGTCGGTCGGCCCAACAGCAGCCCGCCCTCCCCCCTCCCCCTCCTCACTTCTCCCCTCCTAGCGGCCCAGCGCGGCCGGCCCAGCGTCCCCGCCTCCCCCCTCCTCATATGGCCCCCCTGCCCACGCAGCCGCAGCACGCTCCTAGCCCCGGCCGAACCCTAACTCTCTTCTGGCCTTCCCTTCCCCCTCCCCGCCGCCACCTCCCGTTCCCCTGCACCGCACATGCGCGGACGCAACGTGACTCAGCACACGCGCGGCGTGCATGTGGCCTTCTCCTTCCCCACCGTTCACCTGCTTCTCCACCCTACAGCCTCCCGCCTCCTCCTCGCGCACAAGCTATAGAACGCCACGATGGCCATCCATGACCTGCCTCGGGCTCCTCTCCTCCAGTCCCTCCACGAGGCCACGCCTTGGGTGCGAGCACGGCATGCTTGAGCTCCGCCCCGCTGACCGCCGCTGCCTCGAGCTCCTGCTTCCCCGTAGCTCGCCGAATCCCACCTCCACTCCAACCCACCTCCGCCGACGGTGGCCACCTCCTCCTCACCGCCACGCGTTGCTGCTCCACCACATGCCTCCTCTGCGTGGATCTGGCCTCATTCTCTGCGGATCCAGCCTCCTCATCACTCATCCTCCACGGATCCAGCCTCCTCATCGCTCATCCTCTGCCGATGGAGAGGTCGCATCGTCCATGGCCTTCCGAAGCAACGACGGTAGCCTGGCGCCCTGGCCTTCCCCTCTCTCTCTCTCGGTGTAGTGGGCCTTGGGCCAGCCCAACACACTAGATTAGCCGTGCTTCTCGGGCCGGCCCGACACAAAAAACGGCCTAGCAGGCCGTGCCTAGGCCATCAGCCAGGCATGAAGCCCATAGCGGCACGGCTCGTAGGGCACGTCGTGCCTTGTTGGCCCGACCCCCATCAGGTCATGCCGGCCAGTTGCCGTGCCATGCCATGCCGGGCTAGCTCGTTGCACATCTATAGGTTGCGCAACAACATGGAAGATGAATTTCTTGCTAACAGCCTGCTAGTACACATAGAAGGTAAAATTGCAAGAGGCTATAGTCACTACTGGAGATGGCCTCTTTGTCGAGGGCCTAAGGCCCTCGGCAAAGGCCCATTAACCCTTGGCAAAGGCTTTGCCGAGGGCGGCCCTCGGCAAAGAGCTCTGGGGGAATTTTAAGTCGGCGAAGAGGGTCTTTGCTGAGGGCCCTTTATCGGGCACTCGGCAAAGCTTTTGCTAAGGGCTAGACCGGCACCTGGCAAAGAAAAGCAGCCGTCACGGCGCCGGCGCCTGGGACGGAGTCTTTGCCGAGGGCCGTCTCCGGGGGCCCTCGGTAAAGAATTATTCTTTTTTTTTGAAAAATCTTTGCCGAGGGCCTCCAACCATGGCCCTCGGCAAAGAAATGTTGCAGAATTTTTCCAAAAAACTTTGCCGAGGGCAATGGGATGGCCCTCGGCAAAGAATTATTCTTTTTTTTGAAAAATCTTTGCCGAGGGCTTCCCCGGGGCCCTCGGCAAAGAAATTTTAATTTTTTAAAAAGTCTTTGCCGAGGGCCTCCAACCATGGCCCTCGGCAAAGAAATGTTCCAGAATTTTTCCAATGAATCTTTGCCGAGGGCAATGGGACGGCCCTCGGCAAAGGACCCTTCTTTGCCGAGGGCCTTGGTCATTGCCCTCGGCAAAGAGGCAGAAATTTAATTTTTTTTTGTTTTTTGCATTCCATCGACATAAGCATTTCATATATATACATATATATATCAACCATCACATATATATATCACACAGAACCCATTTTCTCACAATATATCACAACCATAATTGTGAACCACAAATCACAATATATTACAACGACAAGTCACATGTTCGTCATCATTCACATGTTTATTACGACAAGTTCATGAAATCCAAGCACAAGTCAGAACCATAAACCACAAATATTACAATAAAGTCCAACCACATCACCTAGCACTAGTCCTCATCAAGGTAGCCTATGAGACGGTGGTGAAGGAAAGGCGGGATCACCCGGTGATGCACTACCGAGATGATTGGAACCCGCGGATGGAGGCTGCACAAAGGAGCAGAGATTGCATGTGTGAGTAATCTGGGAAAATAGTTTTGGAACTTAGAGATTGCATCTAGTAATCTAGGAATACAAAAAGATTAGACTCAATTGAAAATTTTGGCAGCTCCTCCCCTGCACGGGGAGGTTTCCAAAACCTACAAGAAACAACGGCACGAACGCCGACATCCACAACGGCACGAACGCCAACATCCACAACGGCACGAACGCCGACATCCACAACGGCACAAAGGCTGACATACATGCAAAGCACAAGCGAAAAGTGAACTTTCATACTTACAGGAGTAGCTGCAGGAGTAGGAGGTGGAGGAGCTGGAAACTACACAGGTACACCCAATGCTTGCCCAAGATTTTGCATGATCACCATCATCTCCGCTATCTGCTTCTGCGCGGCCTCGAATGCGACCTACTGGGCCTGCAGCTGTGCGGTCAGTTCCGCGTTCTGCTCTTGACTTTGCCTTTTTGTTTCTTGCAGCTCGGCCTGCAATATTTCACTCCAATGTATCAGTAATGCAAATCTAATTTAGGTGTGTAAATATCAACGTATGACGAGTAAAACAGGAATTACCTAGAGTGCATGGACCTGCTGCAGTGCTGGAGAAGGCCATGTGCGTATGGGCTGGCTGGAGCTCGTGCTCCATGCTCGGATAGCGTCAAGGGAGGGAACAGTGGTGGAGTCGATGGCACCGTCTGCAATCCACAGCCACCCGTGCTTCTTGCCTCCTCCGAGCCTCATGATCATCTCTGCATCAATGGGCTCAGTGCGCACATTGTAATCTTCCCCATAGATGTCCCTTACTGAGGACGTGTACTCTTGGACTTTAGTGTACACGTTCGGGTCGGAGTACACCTTGGGCGGGGCAGCCGGGTCGAAGGAGACAGAGGACGACACCCTGCCCATGTGGGACATAGCCCACGTAGAGAACTCCAAGACCTCCTCGCCCGGGTGCACAGCCTCCTACGAGAAAGATGGGAAGATGGTGAGAAATCAAGCAGGATTGAGCATCAAAATAAATGAAAGAAATCACTTACGTATGCTTGTTTGTATTTGGGGAGGCTACGACTGCCTTGATGGTGAGTTGGACCTTGCCTCATCAGACGCTATTCCCGCTACCTCTCGTGCGTGTCAACAAAGTCCTGTGATAACCACTTGTCCATGATCATGGCCCAGCACTCAGGATACGATCGACACCACCAGGGAATCACCTACAAGTCATCGAGTATTTGACATATAAGAAGATGAAATTGAACCTGCTTAATATCAAAATGAATCATTATGAATGTTATTCGCCTAACTCAAGGTACTGGTCCCGGGTCAGCGTAATCAGTCTTGCTTGAGGCTTGGGGAGGGACTGCTTAAGTGCCGACCTATAGTAGTCTATGTGGGCTTGGACACACCCATGGTGGTGCATCTCGGTGACGTACTTCCTACAAGCTGCGGCAGCCGCCCGATCCGCCTAGGCCTCAAGTCCTTCTTCGGCCTTGAAAAATTTCTGCATACAAAACCGATGTATCCATTCATTATTTCAATAAAACATTTAACCAATGAATGAGATGTATTAAGCAATGTTGTGCGAGAGAAACTTACCCAAAACTCCGCCAATACCCGCTCCTACTTGTTGCGGTAAGTGAAACATCCTCAATTTTCCTTGAAGGGAAAATCCACAGAATGAATTTTAATATGATAAAACCAAGAACTGATTCCATCATATTATCATATTTCAGTCGATGTCACAGTCATACATCGTAAGATTACAAGAATACAAGATATTACATCACTGGGGAACACACCTATTACAGAGTTAATCTAGCGGAAGACTATCGAGTGAAGGCTCCTCCTTTACGGGCATCATCAGAGTTGGCGTAGTGCAGCATAGATTCCATCTTCGAACCAAACTTGAGCATAGGCACGAGACCTCCTAATCCTTCTAAAGTCAGCATCTCTGAGAAGCAGGAAATCTGCACACCGCCAGATGTGTGCAGGCCATGGTTAGCACCGATGAGCTTTAGTGGAAAATGATAAACAAGGGATCTGGCGATCCTAATATTTGGCTGTGGTTTGCATTCTTAGCGCATGAGAAGTAAATAACAATAGTAATATAATAATAATATCCAATTTTTAACACATTCACCACCACACCATCCATATCCATCCACCAACCATCCATCCCAAACCATCTCCACACCACCACACCATATCTCATCTCACACACTCAGGTCGATAGGCCAACTCCCTCTCGGCCTTGTCTCAACGGCCCACAGCCCCAAGGCTCAAGACCGGAAAATACCCCAACCCTGAAGGGAGGAAAGAAGGACTCATCTCCTATCTAGTTTAAGCAAAACCCAGGAAAGGTCCATAACCGACAAGTCGGCATATGTATCGATCGATCAACCATACACTCTGTAGAGGTTTTTACATGCCCACAAGATTAGCCATCCTTGGAGTCTAGAATCTCCTAGGTAGAATTCCGGTCGCTTGCTAGCCTAGAACGATGCCACCCTACCTCTCAGCCCTGGAACATCCCAAGTCTAGTCTGGGGTGGCTGATACTATAAGTCATAGATAGAGCCGAGGCCCTCTGGATGTCAAGAGTCGGGTCCACAAGGCCTCCTAAAGTCTCAGAAGGGTGTGGGGGGAAAACCGCGCGCCCCGTATCTCCTTGCACACGTTCGCCTAGCAGTAGTGGCATCGCTCTACCAAGTAGTTCGACCATCCCGCACCATATAGGGCGAGTGGGATATAAAGGATTCCCGGTGAATCTGAGTACTAGTAAGTCCTTAGGGATTGACCAAGCCAGAATGTCTTCATCAGGGTTTCCATTTTACGTGCCACCATAGCACCTCCACCCTGGGCTCCTCCCATCATAGGTTCACACCCAAGGCCACCTCTAATTACCATTTACCCGCCATAGGTATTCCATATCCAAGTGCCCAGGTAGCACCACATGGCAAGACTCGCCCCAGGCTCGTCGTTATTCCAGCTTGGTCGACGCAACCCTCACTCTCCACGCACCCAAGGCACACACGCAGCACGCTCATACACCACCAAGTCCGGCTTCCCAAGCCAAACCATTCCTAGGGGTTCACCACCAGCATCACATCCCCGATATAATGCGAAGTGGTGTTAATAATAAGTATAGTGGTGTAATATGCAAGCAAGCTGGCAAGTCAGCATGTATAAGTGAGCGAATGTGCAAAGCAGGATGATGTGGTAGAGTGGGTTGCATCAGGGTGATGATGGCTCAGGTAGTAGCATGCATCAATATACTAGCAAATGATTAAATATAAAGCACTAGCAGTTCTAGATATTATGCAATATCTAATAGGTTTCTCTAAAAGAGGGTGCTACCATGACACCTGCGATGTAGAGGTAGTAGTGGTACAATTCTCCATTCGTTGGTGTTCCATTAGCGGGGTCACCTCCTCCTACGGTGACTCCATTCAGCAGTCCTTGTCGTCGTCCATGTTCTCTTGGTCCGATCGTCAGCTACTCTGCGAAGCGACACACAAGGCAAGAGAGCCCTCAACACTCGAAAAGACAACAAGATGCAGGAAAATCCAATAACACCAGCGAGGCAATAAGAGAAACACGGCTTAGCCCTCTCGGCGGTTGTCCGATTTCCTCGGGCCAAAGAATCACAAGTGGTGGTTTGCTAAGCACAAGCTTAAGTCATGGCCAAGCCAGTATGGCTTTAGAATAGATGGTTTAAGCCAAAGCTTATCCATAGCAATACCATGGCTCATGACCTTCGATCCGGGCGTCATGGAAAGGACGGGAATTGGGGAACGGGCCCAACAAAGGAAGAACGACGGGGTTCGACTCTTATAGTCTTATCCCATAAGTCACTTTTTGGATACAAGAAGCAGACAAGAACGAATAACACTTTTGTGACTTGACTCCAATGTACTTCGGCTCGTCCGCTATGGTAGAAAACGGTAGCACAAAGAGATTGGACAGCAACGGGTTCTCTCGATCCACACGACATAATAATGTCGGAAGCCGAGAAGAGAGTTGCTCAGCAAAACAAAAGAAGTGGGGGTTAGCTAGGCACATCCATGTCATGTTCTCAGACACATCTTTGGGAAAGATGGTTTTAGACGGCCGATCGGGTCGACACGCACGGGTCCGAGGTACGACATAGACTATAGCTTCGCTAACTAAAAAGAGATAGTTCGGTCTTTGATCCAATCACCATGGACGAGGCAGGATCGAACAGAGCGGGCTAATAGGGCAATAATAGCAAAGAACGGAGGTATGCTCCTTCCAACACACACGCCACGACAGAAGACAGGGCATCGGAAGGAGTGACTCACTAAAGAATACAAGTGCGCAAACCACTCATAGGGTACCCGACCTAGGTGCACTGGCACTAAGTCATCTCTCTGATTCATAACGGTGCGGTGGTCACCGCGAGAATCGAAGAAACGCGATGGTCGAAAAGGGTACAAACACACAAGGGCTTGAGCACGAAGAAGCAAATGAAAGAGATAGGCATAGCTCCATGATCATGGTGAGGCGGACTCGCAGCCACAAGCTATACCAACACGTGTTGGTATCCATCGTTCCATGATTGTTATCTCCCAGGTCATCTCCCACAGGCTAGGTCGCAAAAGGCTCGATGTGAGCGGGTGATATCCGCATCGATATCGATATCGATATCGAATCCATCGCGACCATGTCCTAGGGCCGAAGGTAGGAGTTAACACTCGTAGTATTATGAAGTCAACTAAGAGCGAGGGGTCGAGTTACACTCGGCATCACGGTCATGGCGAGACGGATCCCGTGATCGTAACGTCCGAATGAGGTACGATCCCTCAGCCGGCTCGAAGGCTCGGCACATAGGCAACAACACCAACAACCAGCAATAAGACACGACCAAACAACCCGACAAAAATGGTGGAGTAGCACATTCCATAGTTGGGTGATGGATAGATCCTATAAGACAGTCATGGACAGATAGGTCGTAAGAATAGGGCCCAACAAGGTAGATTTGCGTATACGGAAAGGTGCGAGATGGGGCTTTCCATGGTTTCGATATGACATATGACTAGGGTTCATGGTCCAGAGGTTATGGCTCATAGTAGATGGGGTCATGATATCTCCTCAACAGCACGCACTTGCAAGGCAAGGCGACCAGAATGTCGGAAAGACTCCACTTGTCATCGGTACGATGCTAGGGATCACACGGTTTCTCAACGGCTCGCCCTCGTTTAACGAGGCAGCCAGAATGTCAGGAATGGACTCAATACAATGACGGCACGGTGCTAGGTCATGCGGTGTATGCCAGGGCTTTGTCCGTGAGTTGTGCAATGTGACTACTTCAAAAGGCCTTTAGTGTGGGTCTCGGTAGATCTCGATGGCATGTTCTCGTAACTCGAGGTAGCCGGAACAGTGGTGAAACACGGGCATAGGGTTCCACGGAACCATTAGGGCAACCAAAAAGGGAATCCTGCAGTCCATGATGCGGCGATCAATACCACGTGGTCCAATTATGGCTTTGGGGCTCACGATGAGGTCATGGTATCTCTTCGCCGTGGCATGGCTTGGCCACGATAGGTTTTACAGGCGACAAGTCCTTTCCGGCGTCTCCTGCGCCGTGGATCCATTCGGCTAAGTCCGGTCTCGTGCTAGTGAGTGCGGGCGTGTCCAGGAGCAGTAGAGCTCTGTCGCAACATCAGAGACGATGATCAAGGCTTGACTCATTTGGGCGTGGTTCACGGTGGACGAGACATGGCTTTAGAGAATGCCTCAACGGTGGTCGACAACCACACCGGCATTCTTGGAACTCCGGTGGTTCGATTTGGCTTGGGTTAGTCACGTGTGTGTGTGCTTGTGTGTCCAAAGGCCGGAGGTGGCCTCGGTCTACGCGTTCCATGGTTGGAACGCCATGGCCGGTAAGCAAAATCGGGGTTGGAAAGAGGGGCATGGTGGTGGCTCACCAAGGTTTGTCGTAGTGGAAGAACGTGACCCACGTTGCTTGGCATCATGATCTTGGCGGAGCTTGTAGTTGGTCGCACCTATGGTCGTCCAACGGTTTCGGCTCATCCGGGTGATCGGGCGACGAAGATGTAGCACCTAATCAAAGCACTTGGGAAAAGAATTCGAGGTACAAGAGATAGACACGCGTAATAGATAGATCGTCATGAAGGGAAATAGAAACAAAGGAGTAGACCGGCGGCGATGGTCGGCACAGGCATTTACTAATCACAGATAGATAGATGATACATAGATGATGGTCATGTGCGAATGAAAGATAGACACACGTTCACAAAAGTGGGAAGGATATAGATTGCCGAAGAGGTGGCGGCTGTTGGACGGAGCTCGGCCATGGTTCGCGAAAGACGCCACAAGGGGCTGGCTTCTTCCCTGCACATAGAGTTACACGACTCAAAGGCCAGTCACAGAAGATGACGACGGTCGACACCGAGAAGATGTTGTGGTCCATCAGCGAAGTGGTCGGTGGTGCATAATGAGGAAGGGCTGCTGCTGCTGTCCAAAAGCTTGGAGCACGCGCAGGGGCGTGCCTCCTGATGGGGATGAAGAGGTGCTCAGCGAGGTGGTGACCACGGCAGCCGAGGATGGAACTCACAGCTGGTGCTGCTGCAGCCGGACGTGGTGACTCTGGTCACCAGTTCTTGGCTCGGCATCACGGTGGAGGAGAGCAGGTGGCCGGTGATGGTCGACGGAGTGGCTACAGCTATCGTCGATGGCCGAAGGTGAGGCTTGGCAGGGCGTGTTCCAGGGTGAGGCGAGTCTCATGGTGGGCATTCCCCTAACCCTACCCTCTAGGTGTGGGCGGAATGGCCCCACCATGGCCGTGTCCTGGCCATGGCGAGAGTGCACGGCGCCGTGGTGGTGACTGTTGTTCCCTAGCTGCTAGGGGCTCATCAAGGCTACAACTTGGCTCGTGTTCATGGGTGCGAACATGGTGTGCGTCCAGGGGGGCATGGCTCGGTCCTGTGTACGTGCGTGTGGTGGAAACAGCGGGCTACCTTAGGCGTGGACGTAGTGCGGCATTCGGCGAGGACGTGGATGAGGCGCAAAGGGCGATGAAGCATGGACGCTGAGGCGAGGCGTCGTGGTTGCCGCTCGAATCAGCGAGGACGACGTTGGGCGTGGACGTGGCTTCAGCGGTTCATCATGGACGTGGTGCTTGGGGACAGGGCGAAGCTCGACGCGGTTGCGGCTCCATCGGTGGTCCTCGTGGACATGTCATGGCAAGGACGGCGTGATGTTCGTGGCCGCTGGGGTGCGTCCCTTGGCGCGGTACAACTCTAGCTTGGCGTTGCTGTCCTTGGCGCACGCGACGCGCGCGCGGGCTCCGAACATCATGGCTGGCTGCGGTGCGGCGCGGCAAGGCACCAACGGTGTGGCCGCGGTGGCTGGCTGAGGCCGTGATTGCGGAGTTCGATGAGGAGGGCTGCATGGTGGTGCTTTCGCTGCCGGGCTAGAGGTGCTCCCGGTGGCGAGGCTCGGAGCAGCACTCGCGGGCAATGGAGGCAGAGGCAGGCAGGGCGGCGGCGGCTACAGGGAGTGGTCGAGGGTGCCGACTGCTGCGGTATTTATAGGGTGAGCGGCTAGGGTTCCTGAGGTGCCGTCCATCCTTGACGTCTGTGCACGGGTAGAGACACGCGGCGCGCATCAAGCGGCACAGAAGCCGAGGTGTGTGGGGTCGCGAGCTTGCGTGCGGTGTGCGTGCAGGGCGCGTGCGCGTGTGTCAGACCGAGCGGCGGCGGCGTCTGGAGGCCAGGGTGCGTGCGCCCTAGGGTTGGAAAGGGGGCTTCGGCTACTAGCCAGGCTAGGCCGTGCAGTGGCAGTGGCCTGGTTAGGCTAAGGGAAGAGGTGGCCTAGTTGGGCTGGTGCTTCGTCTTGGGCCGAAAGGCTTTTCTATTTCATTCTCCTATTTCCTGTCATTTTCTATTTCTATTTCCAACCTATTTCCTTCCATGGTTCCTATATTGTATATATGTATCGCCAACATGTACACCTCCTAGTGAGATCCACTAGAGGTCAACTAGGGGTAGTGGGGTCCATGTCAAGGGTTGGCAACTCACAGGCATTGAGTTGATAAAGATAGTTGGTTGATTATAGAAATTAGGTCAAGGGATTCATGAGAGATTCTAGAAGGAGTCAAAAGGATTGGCTATGGACTTGTGCTCTCCAACACAAAACGAGGCTCAAACATAGGACAACTCGAAAACTCTGGCAATCACCTACAAACCATCTACATGTATGCAACGTCTTGTTAGCGAGTTGGACTCGTGTTTGACCTAGCAATTACATGTTTCACTCAATTGCAAGAATTTTTTTGAAAGCTCGTATTTTTGGTTTCCAGAAAAATCCAGGTTGTTACAGTAAGTGTCATCCGTGACCAGCGTGTACCTATCCTAGTTGGAGGCCGGCTCCCGCACCACCGGCTCTTCGAATAGTTGCACAATGCCGAGGTACCATTTCCTGCACAAAACACCAAGGATGCTCGCGGGGGTGTGTTTTGGAGTACCTGACAAAACCAACCAGGCCCTACACAAGTGATTAAGAAAATTTATCAGTTTCTCTTATGATTTCCAACATATCTTATGAAGTAGTTGTGATAACATCTATAGTTACTTACCTCTTTGCCATAGGCCGAATCACTGGGCGATTGTGAGGAAGCGGAACCAGAGGGAGGCTCACGGGACCTTGCTCGTAGGGAGTCCGGGTAGTGGTACCCCCTCCCTCGCCCTTGAGCCCTTCGCCTCCCTCACCCTCGAGCACCTCGCCTCCCTTGCCCTCGAGCGCCTCGCCTCCCTCGCCCATCTGCTGACCCCTCTCGTCCTCTGACGAGGATGTGGCCGTGGCCGTCACGTGCTCCTCCTCCAGCACCTCGTCATGTGGTGAGGGAGGAGACAGCTGCCTCATGCGGCTGCTGCCCCTAGTCCTCCTCTCATCACCTCCTGCGGACGCTGCCTCGGACGACGAACCCTCACCTCGAAGGAGAGGGCGATCTCTCACGTAAACTGAGGGCGTGTCACGGCGTGGACGTCTGCTCGCCATCTTTGTTCAATTACCTGCAATCACAAAGAATGAACAAGACTAATTAGTGCATATATTAGAAATAGATTCAAAATATATAAACAAAACACAAATTAAAAAAACATAGTATTACATGTATTAGGAATAATCTTCATGATTGGGATCATAGGTCTCATCATCACTGTCAAAATTGTCCAAATGGGCAACACTATCCGAAGATTCTATGTTGTCATTGTAGTCATTGCCTAGAAGTAATCGCTCAAGCATTGCTATGTCCTTGGCATTTACCACCACATCTCCATCAACCTCGCCATCAACCATTTTGTTGTCTACTTCCATTTCGATTGCTTCGGGTAAGACTATCTCAAACGTGCCTGGTAGCCCATCTTCTTGATAGAACTGTCCATCATATGTGTTTGTGTTGAAGTTGTAATCATCATCGTTTGGGGCAGGTAGTTTACCATGTGAAGATACCTGGTGCAAAATAGTCCAACCCTTAAGATCCTCTTTGTCTTGGTTGGCGTATCGAGTATAATACACCTACACGGCCTGTTGAGCCACAATGTAGACATCTTTTCTAGGATAGATGGAATCTTCTCGAATCTCGACTAGCCCAAGATGAGGGGTTGGTCTCGTTGATCGAGGATTAAACCAGTGGCATTTGAACATGATAGGTTTAAGAGGTTTGTCTCCATGAAATGAGAGTTCATAGATTTCCTCAACTCTACCATGATAGTCGAGGCCATCAGTGCCGGGTGTACAAACTCCGTTATTTGTGGTTTTTTGTTTGGGCCGAATCTGCTCGTAACTTGTTGTGTGGAAGCGATATCCATTCACGTCATAGCCGGTAAATGACTTCACCCTAATGTCATAGCCATTTGCAACCTGTTTCAACTCGTCACTCATGGACGAACCGGTCTGGGCCTGCAAGGTGAAGCATGATAGATCATTATATTAATCAAACGTACGATCACCTTGGACGATCGAACATACGAGCTAAATTAGACATTACCTTTTGTTTGAACCAAGAAATGAAATCAGGCCTCCCTGCTCCCGCACCCCATGAAACAAGGGTGTCTTGTTCATGCGAGGTAGGATCCCTTGATTGATGCCAGAATTAATGAACAAATTCCCTGTCCGAACGAGAATCAATGGGGTTGGATGTAGAATAGTGACGGCGTATTGAAACAAGTTCATTGTGAACTTACTTGATGAACGGCTGCACCTCGGTAAGGTTATTCAACACATATAGCATGATACTGTGCCACTCTTCATTTCCCAATAGCTTCGGGGTTGATCCACTTGCACTGCCGAGTTGGCCTTGGAAAAGGCTGAGGGTCGATTCATTTTCGCCAGCATTGTAATGAGAGAATGGATTATGATTGCTAGGAAGGTTTGGCTTGTAGTATTGCGTTGTGAAGTTTGCCACCTCCTCCCGAAGGCATGCCTCTACAATGGAAGCCTCAATTCTAGCTTTATTTGTACATTTTTTTGTGAAGAGTCTTTACACATCTCTCGATTGGATAGCACCAACGGGCCTACATGTGCCCCCCCCCAAACGTGCTACGGATGGGAGGTGCACAATCAGATGCTGCATCGGCAAGAAGAAGCCAGGTAGAAAGATCTTCTCCAGCTTACAGAGCAACACAGGTGCCACTTTTTCCAAGTCCTGAGCGACGGTCCGAGATATCTCCTTGGCACAAAGCTGGTGGAAGAAAAAGCTCAACTCTACCAGCACTAGCCAAACATGCTCAGGGACATAGCCTTGGACCATCGCCAGAAGAAGCCGCTCAATCCATATGTCATAGTCATGACTCTTCATCCCGTTGACTCGTAGAGTGCCTAAGTTCACTCCCCTGCTAAGATTCCCTACATATCCATCTAGGAACATTAATGTCTGGATCCATTTTAGTACTTCCCTCCTTTGATCGATTTGCAAGACGAAATTGACCTTAGGCCTTTTCTAGTTCTTGTTTCGGCCACTAGGAGGCTGCATCGCTTGATTCGGTCTATCGCACAACGTTGCTAGGTCCACTCTAGCCTTAACGTTGTCCTTAGACTTGTCAGTGTCCATGAGAGTTCCCCAAAGTGCCTCGGCGATATTCTTTTTAGTGTGCATTACATCAATATTATGTGACAGAAGAAGGTCATCGAAATAGGGGAGCCTCATCAAGCTGGACTTATGAGTCCACATATGTTCCTCACCATATCCCACAAAACCACCTTCTTCATTAGGCACGAGAGCATCTATCTGAGCACGAACCTCGGCACCAGTCCTCAAGTGCGGTTTAGGGTCTGTCACTTTGACGCCTTTCGTAAAGCTCTTGATGTCTTCTCTGAATTCATGGTCTAGAGGGAGGAACTGACGATGCTGGTTGAACGACGAATACTTTCCACCCTTCTTCAACCAAATGAACCTCACAGCTTCCTTGCATATTGGGCATGGGAACTTCCTGTGAACACACCAGGCGGCAAATAACCCATACGCCAGGAAGTCATGCAGGGAGTAGTGGTACCAAACATGCATTTTGAAGCTTGTCTTTGTAGCTCGGTCGTATGTCCATACCCCTGTGGGGGTATTAACCCCTATACCCTTACGGCTAGGCTTGGGCTGGCCCGGATCAGGAGGTCTAGCCCACTAGAAGACGACGCGCGGCCCAGCCAATCTGTTTGGAATCCCGCGTAAGGAATCAAGGCAGATTTGGAGGTCAAACAAGATCCTGGTCGGTTAGAATAGGAATCCTTATCCGGCCACCTATGGCAATTTTAACTGGCTAGGATTAGTTTCTAGATCTGTAACCGTGCCCCCCGGACTATATAAGGTGGGTAGGGGACCCCTCTAAAAAACATCTCTCATTGACATACAGTAATACAATCAGACACAGGACGTAGGTATTACGCCTTTACGGCAGCCGAACCTAGATAAAATCTTGTGTCTGCCTTGCGTCACCATCTTGTTTGTGGCTTGCGCATCTGTCTCCCGATAATCTACTACCTTGGGCATACCCCTAGGTAGACTGCCGACCATATTTCATCGACAGTGGCATGCCAGGTAGGGGGTATGCGTATTGCTCTCTAGGCGAACAAGATGGTCATCAACCTCGGTTCCATGGCTACGCCAAACGGCCTCACATTCACCATTGGCCGGATCACCTAGACCACCGGCTTTGACGACTTCATTGCCATGACCCTGGAGGAGGTGCGGGTTCAATCTGCGCTGACCACTACTTCACCTGCATCGGCTATAGCTCTGACCATGGTGGATCTGGCTCTGACCACGGTGGATCTGGCTCCGACCATGCCAGTGTCATCTTAAGTCACACCAACAACCCGTCATCCGCTTCCTCACTACAAAAGGAGGCAGATCGACAACACCAACTTGCTCGACTCCATCGATCGGGTTGGCACCAAACTTGCCAAAACCATGGCTCTGGTAAGTTCGATTCAAAGTCAACCTAATGAGCAGGTAACTATGACCCACAATAGATCTACCCGACCAGCTCAGGCCAGTCATCCTGCATGACTCGGTACAGATCTCGTGGTCACATCTACTCCTGAAGGGCGCTCCATTCGTTGCCGGCCAGCCCCTGCGATAGGTCTCCAGCTCTCCGAGTATGAAGCCTCGATGGAGAACCACCAGGTCCAGCCCTATGGCCTGCGCAACTTCGTCAACATGGTCCGAATTGAGGATTATCAAGAAGGATCAGTCCACACAGTTTAAGAGGGTGGCTCAAGCTCCTCGTCCGGCATCGCATCTAATGCCTCTGTTCACACCGAACTCCAGCATCATGACGATGAAGGCGTTGAATACGATCTGGATATTCCAGACCACGCCCCAGGATTCATGCGATTCCCATCCTTCCCACCAAGGCGAGGAGACTTGATCAATGTTGTCAGTAATGACAAACCATCGGCAGTCGGCAAAACAGAACAAGAAAGGCTAGCACACGAAGCACGCAATATTGACCGGTTTAATCGCCGACAAATTGAAGCTGAGGCAGAAGAGGAGGCCCGACGCATAAGGGTCTAGCCACGCGACCTTAACAATGCCTTTGATAGGGTGGGGGACAAGTAGGTCTTCAGGACTCCAAGCACCAACGTAGCTGTTGCTATGGCGACAATGCAACGACTACCCAACACCCCGGAAACACAGGCAGTTCGTGATGATATACAAGCTTACCTGATGGCTACTATGGCCTAGACCGCAGAGATTGTAAATCAAGCCTGGGCTCCATTCGTCTTAGTCGAATCAAGCCACAGCCGCCAGTACTCAAGTCGCTCACAGCCACCCAACCAATGTGGCTCGCGCAACAACGACCCATCAGACAACCGTCAAGGCGGAAACGGTGGCCATGATGGTGGTCGGGATGACAACCGCCATCGGGATGATAACCGCCGCAACTTCCGGGACAACAACCGCCGGGACAACCGTGATAATCACCGCAATAACCATGGTCACAGGGTTAATCAGGGTGGCAACCGAGATTGCTGTGATGGCAATAACGATCTCCGCCATTACCTCGGAGAACGCGATCTACACGATCGCATCAACCAAAGAGCCAACGATCATGCATCCCACGAAAGCTATTGTCGTATGGAATATGATATTGCCCATGTCCCTCCAGGGTTGAAGCAGTTTACTCCGCACCTTCGCCAAGTCATATGGCCCAAGAACTTCAAGCTCGAGAAACTTCAGAAGTACGATGGCAAAGAGAACCCTGAATTATGGGTCATGCTCTACGAAACTACGTGCATATTAGCCATGGTTGACGAGCATGTCATGTCTAACTACTTCCTAGTCACTGTCGGCCTTGCAGGTCACCAATGGCTGGTCAACTTGCCGGCGAACTACTTTGATTCTTGGCAAGAGCTCAAGCAAGCTTTCATCGACAACTTCATTGCTACTTGCGAGTAACCCAGCAACAAATATGATCTGCAGCGGATTCGATACCGGAAAGATGAGCCACTACGCGAGTACATCCAGCATTTCTCAGAGATGCGCATCAAGGTCCCATCAATCTCTGACAATGAGGCAATCGAGGCTTTCATTACTGGTCTCCGCTTCCACGATGCCCTATGGGACAAGCTCCTTCGCAAGAGACCTAAATCAGTCACAGCGCTCCTGGCCACTGCCAAGAAATATGCGGATGCTGACGATGCTAAAAAGATAATCATCGAAGAAGCAGCAAGGGTTCCACGCTCCGACCACCCCCACACCGCGACGACTACCACGGCAACCGTGGTTGGAACGACAGTTTTGATCGCCGCAACCAGCGCAACGACCCCCGCGACCACTGTGACCAGCGTAATCAGCGGTGTAATCACCGTGACGATTACAGGGGCAAGCGTGCTCAGGAAGACGACGGCGAGGTCAATACCATTAGAAAGGTGGCAGATGTCGCAACTACGAAGAAGACTACGCCAAAGCATTGAAAGGACCCTGCCAGCTCCACCCCATGTCAAACCATACCATGGAAAATTACCGCGTTCTCAAGTCTATCTACACGCGTCAACAGGCTCCGGATACGTCCGACAAGCCTAACGACACAGGGGAACAGCGCAACGAAGACAATGATGATGAAGATGCAGATCCCTGTCACAAGTACGTCAAGCCAACCGATCATGTCCACACCATCATTGGAGGCAAAGTGTCCATCGAGACCAAATGAGAACACAAGCTGCTCGCCCGTGCCTGCTTGAACGTGGCCAACACTGACAACCTCATCACCGATCCACGTCTCCCTCCTTGGTCTCACCGCGAGATCTCCTTTAGCAGAAAGGACCAATGGGCCGTAATACCTGAGCCAGGACATTTTTCTCTGGTCCTTGATCCTTGTATCAACAGGGTCCAGTTCGACAGAGTGCTGGTTGATGGCAGTAGCTCCATTGATATACTGTTCAAGAACAGTTTGCCAGCTCTGAAGATAACCTAGGCTAATCTCAAGCCATACGAGGCACAGTTCTGGGGTGTTCTCCCCGGACAGAGCTCTACTCCTCTCGGGCAGATCACGCTACCTATGCAATTTGGTACCCTAGACCATTTCCACACCGACTACGTCAACTTCGTGGTCGCCGACTTCGAAGGCACCTACCATGCTATCCTTGGTCGACCAGCGCTCACCAAGTTCATGGCCATACCTCACTATAGGTATTTGGTGCTCAAGATGCCTACTGAGAAGGGGGTTCTAACTCTCAAGGGCAACGTGTACGCAACTTACACCTGCGAGGATGACAGCTTCAAAATAGTAGAGGCTCACGACCTCTCTATTCGCATGGCCGAGACCACGCTTGACGCCAAGAAGACCCCAGTCGACCACCTAGAGATCCCAGAGCTCGAGGCCCCACGCAAGAACATCAAGTCCAAAGAGCACAAAATGATCTACCTGGTCGACGGTGATCCCAGCAAAATGGCCCTTATCAGGGCCAACCTGGATCCTACATAGGAAGACGCGCTCGTTAGGTTCTTGAGGAGCAACGTGAGCGTGTTCGCATGGAAACCTGCTGACATGCCCGGTGTACCTCGGAACTTGATCGAGCACTCCTTGAATGTCGATGGCAAGGCCAAACCTATCAAGCAGAAGCTATGACGGTTCGCTCACGACAAAAAGGAGGCGATTAGGGTAGAAGTTACACGGCTTTTGGTAGCCGGATTTATTAAAGAAGTGTATCATCCAGAGTGGTTAGCCAACCCGGTTCTTGTACGCAAAAAGAATAATGAATGGAGAATGTGCGTTGATTACATTGATCTCAACAAACACTGCCCTAAAGACCCCTTCGGCTTACCTCGCATAGACGAGGTCGTAGATTCAACTGCCGGTTGCGAGCTGCTTTCCTTTCTCGATTGCTACTCTGGTTATCACCAGATCGCTCTAAAAAAGGACAACCAGATCAAGACATCGTTCATCACGCCTTTCGACGCTTACTGCTACAGAACTATGTCATTCAGGCTCAAGAACGCTGGGGCTACCTACCAACGCGCCATACAGGCCTGCCTCAAAGACGAGAGAAAAGACGACCTTGTCGAGGCTTATGTTGATGACGTAGTTGTCAAAACCAAGGAAGCATGTACCCTTGTTGACAACCTCGAACGCACCTTTGCAGCCCTTAATACATTCCAATGGAAATTAAACCTAAAGAAGTGCATCTTTGGTGTTCCTTCTGGTATACTACTTGGCAACGTCGTCAGTCACGACGGCATACGCCCTAACCTGGAGAAAGTCAAAGCTGTCTTGGACATGAAGCCGCCCAAAAAGGTGAAGGATGTTCAGAAGCTTACTGGATGCATGGCCGCTCTTAGTCGTTTCATATCAAGATTAGGCAAAAAAGGATTACCGTTTTTTAAGCTGCTCAAAGCATCCGAGAAGTTTGAGTGGTCGGAGGAAGCAAACACTGCCTTCACACAGCTGAAACAATACCTTACGTCACCTCCGGTTCTCACTGCTCCCAGAGAAGACGAAACCCTCCTGCTTTACATTGCGGCAACTAATCGAGTGGTCTCCACTACCATGGTGGTCGAGCACGACGAGCCCGGCCACGTCTACAAGGTACAGCGACCAATCTATTTCATCAGTGAAGTACTCAATGAATCCAAGACCAGGTACCCACAGATTCAAAAATTGATCTACGCCATACTGATAACATCCCAAAAGTTGAAACATTACTTCGACGGATACAGTGTGGTGGTCATGACTGAGTACCCTCTGGGAGACATCATTCGCAACAAGGATGCGAATGGGCGCATCATTAAATGGGCAATGGAGCTATGCCCTTTCTCCTTGGAATTTGCAAGCCATACTACAATCAAGTCTCAGGCACTTGTCGATTTCATCGTCGAGTGGATAGACTTAAGTACACCTGCCTCTCAGGGTCCCGATGAGTATTGGAAGATGTACTTCGACAGCTCTCTCAACATCGATGGTGCAGGAGCAGGAGTCCTTTTCGTGTCACCATCCAAGGAGCAGCTCCGGTACGTCCTTAGGATTTATTTCCCGGCATCTAATAACGCCGCCGAGTACGAAGCATGCCTGCACGGTCTACGCATTGCAGTCGAGCTCGGTGTCAAATGTCTCTATGTTTACGGGGACTCGGCTCTGGTCATCAATCAACTCAACAAGGACTGGGATACGACTAGCGAAAAGATGGATGCATACTGCAAATCGATCAGAAAGCTGGAAGGCAAGTTCTATGGCATCGAGTACACACATGTGGTCCGGGACAAAAATCAAGCAGCAGATGCGCTGTCAAAGTTAGGATCATCCCGAGCTAAAGTCCCACATGGCATATTTTTCAAGACATGCTCACGCCTTCCATCGAAGAGGAAGATCCCACGGTCGACAAGCCTCCAGACCAGCTTTTGGTGGCTATGGTTCCGGCGTCAAACACCATCAAACCACCACCGACCACTAAGAAGCCTGACTGGAGAGTACCTTTCATAAAGTACCTGATAGATGGTAGCGGTTACATCGATCGGACAAAAAATGAACGTCTGATGCACCGTAGTAAGCAGTATCTACTCGTCGATGGCAAATTGTGGCGCAAGAACGCAAAGGAGGAAATCTTGATGAAGTGTATAACCCAAGAGGATGGTGAACATCTCCTGGACCAAATCCACTCTGGCTCCTGCGGCAACCACACGGGCTCGAGAACGCTGGTTGGCAAGGCTTTTCGAGCAGGGTTCTATTGGCTGTCAGCTGTAGCCGATGTAGAGAAGCTAGTCCGCCATTGTGAGGGTTGTCAGTTCTTCACCAAGAGAATCCACGTACCAGCACATGAGATTCAGACAATACCGGCCTCTTGGCCCTTCGCATGCTGGGGACTAGATATGATCGGGCCCTTCAAGCCGGCTCCTGGGAAATTTACATGTGTCTTTGTGCTGATCGACAAATTTTCTAAGTGGATAGAGTACATGCCTCTGGTACAGGCATCTTCAGAAAAAAGCTATCACATTCATCGACCAGGTCATCCACCGCTTCGGCATACCCAACAGCATCATCACTGATCTGGGTACTCAGTTCATCGAGAACGCTTTTTGGGACTTCTGCGATGAAAGGAGCATAGTAGTAAAATACGTCTCGGTGGCGCATCCTAGAGCTAATGGATAGGTCGAGTGGGCAAATGGTATGATCTTGGACGCACTTAAGAAGAGGATGTATAGAGAAAACGACAAAGCTCCCGGAAGATGGCTCAAAGAGTTACCAGCCGTGGTCTGGGGCCTCAGAACCTAGCCCAGTCGCAATACCGGCGTATCACCATACTTTATGGTTTACGGTGCAGAGGCAGTGCTCCCAGTAGATATAGCCTTTAGATCAGCATGGGTAGAGAACTTTGACGAAGACAAGGCCAATGAAGTGCGACAGCTAGAAGTGAATAGTGCAGAAGAGAAACGGCTCGATTCTTATGTACGTACAGCCAAATACCTTGCTGTTTTGCGTAGGTACTACAACAAGAACGTTAAGGAGCGGTCCTTCATGGTCGGGGACCTGGTCCTGAAGTGGAAGACGAATCAGGCTGGTGTCCACAAACTCACAACTCCATGGGAAGGGCCCTTCATGATCAAGGAGGTTACACGACCAACGTCTTACAGGTTAGCTCACCTAGATGGTACAGACATACCCAATTCATGGCACATCGACAAGCTTAGGCGTTTCTATGCTTAACTGCTAAGATATGTACTCCTCTTGTACTTTCGATTTAATTCAATAAAGCTATTATGATTTCTCCGACCACTCTAATGTGTCACTTCGAAGTCTATTGTTATTCTAACCCAACCAGTCAAAACCGACCACCATTCCTTCCCGGGTTTTCGGAGCAGGCCCTGTCTCCGGTTCCTCCCAACGCGTGCATGAGATCTGCTCTCTACGCTATGGGTGATCGGTAGGTCCCCTCTTATTTGACTTGTCTGCGTCTACGTGTGCACAGGCTACGCACCTCACACTCCGACCACAGGACAAACCAAGGCCATACAAACCTATCAGGATGACGTGTCGACTAAACTCATACAACTAAACAGAATGCTAACATGTTCTCACTTAGTTACACCAACACGAGATCCAAGCTTAAATACGTTTTCCACAAAACAAACAAGCTTATGCTGATATACAGTTACGTTATTACAAGCTTGCTTGAAAAGGTCCAAGTTTACAATAACACAACTACATCTTCTTCTACAGCTATAGCCTATACTATTGGCTAGTCGGGTCACGCGGCACCTGCTGCTCGCTGGGCCTGACATCGTGCTCAAGTCCTGGGGACTCTTGTACTGGTCGAGCTGAAGAAGATGGCCCCACCGATGCCTGGCTGGTCGAGACCGCAGGCTTCGCCGGTTGGCTCAAAACCGATGGCGCTTCCAGCTGACTTGTTGATGGCGTACCCTATACAGGTGCTGTCCCGCCTCCACACATGTTAATATTGCCAATTATTTTTGCTGACAAGTCCAGCTGGGTCATTCGAAGCTCGTCAGCCTTGTCTGGACCTACCTCCTTCGGGTATCCAGCCTCCAGGCACTTGAGATCGATCAAGGGGTAGTGAGCACGCACCATGCTTAACACATGTGCGCCTGTGTACTCACCTGCCTCCTTCACGAACTCCTGGAACCATCCCCATGCCTTTCGGCATCTATCGACCAGTCCGAGCTGTGGCGTCCTTGGCACATCCTCTGTAAGCGCTGGATTGATAAGGTTGAGGACCGGCAAAATGCCCGTTGCCACTTCCTGGCACCAGTTTTTCCACGTGTCCCGATCCTTGGTGATCTCTTGGCACTGCGCTTTCCAGCCATCATGATCTTTTATCACGGCCTCCAGATGCTTCTTGGCATTAACTTTCACAACTGCAAACCGCACAAGCCATTAAAACGTCATACCACGACAAGGTAAAGCGGGCAACAAAAGTGAGCAAAGGGGTTTGGAAAACTTACTTTTCAGTTCCTCTTTCATCTTGGTCGTGTGGTCCCAGAGCTGCGACTGGTCGTGCGCCAGTTTTCTGTTGTCCTCCTTCAGGCGATCACACTCCACGACCGCACGATTGTTCTCCTCTCGGAGACGGACCACTTTGGCTTCTAAGCCTGCACTACAGCTGTTACTACCAACAACGCAACAACACTTGTCATGCAATCGTTGTGATAAAGTGACTACTTACTTATTCTTTCCTGCTCTTTGTTACTAAGCTGGACGACTAGGTTTTGGTTCTGGGACTCTTGCTCCGTCCTCTCACGGTTGGCGGCTTCAAGTTGGTGGCGCAAGCGTCCCACTTCTGTCGTCAGCTCTTTATTGCTTGCAGTGATACCCTCGATCTGGTCGAAGCATTTCTTACGGTACCTTGCGGTCTTCATTAAGTCCTATGTGCAAAAAGCTAAGTAAGAAAGTTTGACTACATAGTAAGATCAGGTGATGAAGCAAAACATACCTGGACTTTTGTCACCAGTTGTTTCACCGCTCGTTCAACCTTCTTGGTCTCTTCGACCTCTGGGATTTCCTCATGAACAACTCATTGGTCGTTCCACCAGCGCAACACATATACATGTTGTCGCTTGTCCTGTGGACGACCCAGGACCTCCTCTACTTTGTCCTCTTCGGCTTCCTCTTCGGGTATCGGTGCTGGTCCAGAGTTGGCAGCTTCTACGATCACTATGGCCTTTCCACGGGCTGCAGCATCGACAAACGTGCTCTGTGCTATCACCTCCGGCCGCTGCTCCTCGATCTGTTCCGTTACTCTTGGTGCTGAGGTGTTGCCCTTAGTAGGGTTGGTGCTCGGAGCACTTATGCTTAGCTCGGCTCTTCCCTCGACCACCTGCTCGGGGACTGTTGTCTGGCTGCTTGTGTGCTGAGGCTCCGGCGGACCTTCTGCTGTGTTTTCCTCCATCGCCGGCTGCTAGGCAGTCTTCTCTAAAATTGCCGACGGAGCCACGCTGCTCCCGGCTAGTTGGTCTGGATTTTCGGTGGACGCCGAACTAGTATATCCGAGATAAGTTCAGAAGGCAACCATAATCAATTTAAATTGCAAGCTTACATCAAGGTTACAAATACTTACATGTTGGAAGCGTGGAATGATGTGGCGAAGGCGCGTCTCTTCGGCCGTGCTTGCTCCACGTGCTGTGTGGGTGACACCTGGTCTCCCTCTACATCCAGCACCGACGCTGGGGCTTGGTGCTCGACCCCTCCACTGCTTGTCCTCCGAGCTGCAGTGGTCGACGATGTGAGTCCCGCCAGCATGGAGGAGCCACCTTGCTCCATCGACTCCAGTTGCCTCCTCCTCTTTCGAGGGATGAGTCGAAAGATGTCTGCATCCTCTCCTTCCTCTACGTCATCGTCCGACAGAGTCAAGATCGCCTGACGACGCTTGCTGGCCGCCGGCCGCTTACCAGCAGCTTTGGCCGCTGCCTCCTCTCCAACTCCGAGCACGGCCCAGTCAACGTCCTCGCCCCCGATGCTGGTCTGGGTGGTCGGGTCAGCAACTTGCGGCCAATCTATGCTAGGGGGTGGCGACATAAACACAGTTGCTCTATCCCGGCCATTAATCTAGAAAACAAATAGGAGATCACACAGTAAGTTTCTACTACAATATGAGACTACGGGTACAAGGCCAGATGAGTTACCTTTGGGGGAGGTCGGGCGAGCTTGAAAGCGTGCTCGATGTCACTCAATCTAACATAATTTGGATCAGCTAAGTTAAATAGCTCTCCAATTCTGGCTCTGACTTCGATCTTGTCAAGCGCCTCCTGCCTCGTCCTCGTCGAGTCTGCGCTACCTTGGTACTCATAGCCGGGATGTACCCTCCTCTGGCAGGGCTGGATCCTTCGGCTAATGAAGTTCCCAACAATGCTAGGACCGTCCAGTTTCTTCCACGGGATCATCCCAAGTATTTCTGGAATCTGTTTCAGGCGCTCGGGCTTCTCCGACCAGCTGGTCCTCTTCTCTGGAATGAACCCCACGTCGCACAGCGTGATCATGTTCGGCTCTTCATGGATGTAGAACCACTTCTTGTACCAGTCGTCAAGTGACGTGTTCCATGGGCAGTGCAGGTACTGGGCCTTCATCCCGTCATGAAGTTTGAGGTACACACTTCCGGCTATCTTCGAACCGCCGCTTCCTTTCTTCCACAGACAGAAAAGATGGCGAAAAAAGTCGAAATGGGGCTGGAAGCCGCCATATGCTTCGCAAAGATGAATGAAGGTGGAGACAAGGAGAATCAAGTTGGGATGCAGATTGCAAATCCCAATCTCGTAGTCAGACAGAGGCCCTAAAGGAAAGGGTGCACTGGAATCCCAAAACCCCACTTAAAGAAGTCTTTGAAAACCACGATCTCACCTGGTTGTGGATCGGGGTACCCCTCGCCCTCTGGCGCACGCCATCCTGCGAGTTCCTTGTTGTGGAGTACTCCCATCGTGACGAGGTCTTCAATGGTCTGCTCGTTGCTTCTTGACTTCCACCACTCCTTTGCCATGACTCCTGCTTTCTTCTAGGTGTCACTTTTCGCCATGAATCCGGCCTTGCCGATGAATGAGGAAATGGTGGAGGATTGATTGATGGTGATTTTGGAGGTATTAGGGTTGGCAAGAGGAAGAAGAAGGCTACGGCGGTGAATGGTAATGTGGTTCAGTAGAAAGTAACTTACCAATTATATACTCTATTTAACCAAGAGTTCTGCCGTTTCGTCTGCCTGAGATTCTTGGGAGTCATGCGCACGCGCCGCAGATGGTTGTTCTCACAACCTCGAGATCTATGCCAATATATGCGCCACTTCATTATCAGTGTATGCGCCTCTTCGTTAACAGTGTGAGAGGGCCCACGCTGACGCACCTACTCACAGGTGCCACGTAACTGTTTGCTTGAAAGGACAGGAAGGCAGTATGACGTGTTATACCCATCTACTTTTTTGACCAGACATGTCAGATTGGATTTGACAGAGTAGGTAAATAAATAAATACACAAAATAATAGTACAAGTGGCATTTGTTTTTTCGCCGCACCTCTCATGCTCGGGGACTGTCTAGGCCACTACTGTGCTCGGGGACTGTCCAGACCACTACCGTGCTCAGGGACTGTCTAGACCACTACCGTGCTCGGGGACTGTCTAGACCACTACCATGCTCAGGGACTGTTCCGACCACTACCGTGCTTGGGGAGTGTACCGACCACTACCGTGCTCGAGGATTTTTCTGACCACTATCGTGCTCGGGAACTGTTCTGACCACTGCTCGGAGACCGCTCTCCTTGGCTACATGTGATTTGTACTTACATACAGTTGAGAGGCATTTATTTAGACCTTGCTACAAGGCTTATACTTCGCCTTCCAGCAAGCTCGGGGACTACATCGGTACGATGCACCCGCCGGTGCATCTCGTATTGCTTGTACGATGACTGGATTCTTAACTTCAGTAGATATTCTTTTTAGACCCTGGCACCACGTGCCTACGTCACCTACTACCAGGCTCAGGGACTAAGTGGGCACACTTCACCTTGCGGTGAATGTGTTTATTTTATCGACTCATACGCTCTGACTGTTCGCCGGAACTACTATTGTCTAAGGGTCACTTACATTTCTTTTCAGAAATACAAGTGGGCACACTTGATAATGAAAGAAATCTTTTTCTTTTTTCTTTAGAGCACCATGCATTCTTCGGACAACCAGAATCTTCGGCTATAATCGTGGTCCACTGCTCTCTGTTCTGACCAGAATTCTGGCACATTCGATTGGTCAATATTTCAACCAGTTGGAGATGACATTACGACGGATTGCATTAGTTGAAGGAGATTGAACGGCGTGTCGCAGCATAAAACATGGTGCTCGGGGACTAGCTATGGGAGTATTAACCCCTATATCCTTAGGGATAGGCTTGGGCCGGCCCGGATCAGGAGGTCTAGCCCACTAGAAGACGACGCGTGGCCCAGCCAATCTGTTCGGAATCCTATGCAAGGAATCAAGGTAGATTTGGAGGTCAAACGAGATCCTAGTCGGTTAGAATAGAAATCCTTATCCGGCCACCTATGGCAATTGTAACTGGCTAGGATCAGTTTCCAAATCTGTAACCCTGCCCACTGGACTATATAAGGCGGGCAGGGGACCCCTCTAAAAAACATCTCTCTCATTGACATACAGTAATACAATCAGACATAGGACGTAGGTATTACGCCTTTACGGCGGCCGAACCTAGATAAAATCTTGTGTCTGCCTTGCGTCACCATCTTGTTTGTGGCTTGCACATCTGTCTGCCGATAATCTACTACCTTGGGCATACCCCTAGGTAGACTGCCGACCATATTTCGTCGACAACCCCCTTCTCCCAAGCGTGGATCAATTTATCAATCGCAGGCTCCATGAACACACCCATATTACTCCCCGGGTGTCCAAGAATTATCAATGACAAGAATATGTTATGCCGTTGAAAGGAGATGCCGGGAGGGAGACTGAGGGGGATAACAAAAATGGGCCAGCATGTGTATGGGGCAGCCATCATTCTATAAGGATTGAGCCCATCTGTTGCCAGCGCGACATGTACATTACGGGCCTCAGGTGCTTTGTCACGATGTTTGTCATTGAAGTGCGTCCATGCTTCAGCATCAGACGGATGTACCATCTTCCTAGGATTGTACCGTTTGTCATCTTTGTGCCATGTCATCTGTTTCACGGATTCCTCGATCATGAATAGCCGTTGGATCCTCGGTAGGAAAGGAAGGTGCCGTAGCACTCTCGTGGGGATCGGAAGCTGCTTTTTCTGACCATCACCAGAGTCTACCTCCAGGTACCTAGAGGATTTACACTTCAGACAGTAATTTGCATCCTTGTGTTCTTTCCTAAATAGGACGCACCCCTTCAGACAAACATGTATCTTGTCATACGGCATCTTAAGCATACGAAGGAGTCTCTCTGCCTCGTACAAGTTTGTCGGCAAAGTGTGCTTCTCCGGTAGCATGGTGCCAAACACGGCCAATATCTTATCGAAGCCTTCTCGACTCAGGTTTAACTCGGCCTTCAACCCTATTACGCGTCCAACCGCATCCAGCTGAGAAATCGTTGTACGCTTGTGAAGGGGTTTCTATGCCGAGTGCAACATTTTGTAGAAGTCCTTTGTGGATTCCTCCATCTCCTCCTTCTCATGTCGTTCAGCGAAGTGAGCTTGGTGGGCGTCATCTAGCATGTCTGCTACCCTGGCATCATCATCAAAAGCCTCGAGGCGTGCTCTCACCACCTCCGCTCTTATACGATCTGCTTCACCATGGTAGATCCACTGCTGGTAGTCAGGCGTATAACCATTGAACACAAGATGTCTACCCATGGTCTTCTCGTCTACCTTTCTCCTGTTGTCACATTTGCTGCAGGGACACCAAACTAGAGAATGTCCTCCTGCTCTAGGGCAAAATGCATGTTTCAAGAAACAATCTGTCCCCTTCACCCATTCATAGTCATAGTCACTCCCGCTTCTCCAGCCCGTGTACATCCACTGACGGTCCTCCATCCTTTAACATTTACATCATAGAGTATTGTGACCATCAATTGCATCTACGCGGTGTTCCTAATGTCATAGGTGAGGATAGGTCCTAATCCCACCTGTGGATGCGTAGATGAGGTCAGTTTCTAGGCTCCGCTCCTCTCTGAGATAGAATTTCGGTAGCACCTCCCCATTGTTCTCCCGATACACGTCCTGCAAGGGAGAGTGTGTATCCAGAGAACAATAGGGAGGTGATGCCGAAACTCTGTCCTAGACCGGAGCGGACTATGGAAACTAACCCATCTACGCATCCGCGGGCTGTCCAAAAAACGTGGACAATCCGAAACAGATACGGTCGCAGATATGCAAAGATCCGCATACCTACGACCATATCTCTTTCGGACGGGAGACGCCTAACTGGGTTACGCGTGGGCTACGACAGACATGCGGAAAAAGAGGTTATTTATACCTAGGGTGTTAGTGAAGTCAGGCTAGCGGGGCAGTGGCGAGTCGACGCAGTGGCGAGGCGACGCAGTGCAGGCAGAACCGCGACGCCGACGAAGACGATCGGGGTCCTCTGGGTCCCCTCCGACGTGCTCTTCTCCTGCATAAAAAGGCAATAGGTTATTGTTTGTTCAAAATTTCGGCAGCACCTCCCCTGCATGGGGAGGTTTCCAAAACCTGCAAAAAAACGATAGGATGGTCGACATTCACAACGGCACGAAGGCCGACAACCACAACGGCATGAAGGCCCTCATATCAATTTACGGCATGAAGGCCCACACAACCACATACGGCACGAAGGCTGACAACGAGAGTTTTACCTAGGGTTGCGGTGGAGTCGGGCATCGCGGTGCGGGGGTCACTTTCTTCTCCGGCGAGGTCGAGCGGCGTTGGAGTACTCCTCTCCCCCTCTTCCCTTCTCTCTTCTCCGCTTCTCCTCTTCCCTTCTTCTTTTTCTCCTCCTCCTCTCCTTCTTCCCCTTCTTCTCCTTCATCTCTCCTTTTCCTCTTCTTCTCCTTCTCTTCCCCTTCCTCCTTCTCCTTTTCTTCTCCTTCTCTTCCCCTTCCTCCTTCTCCTCTTCTCCTTCTCTTCTTCTTCCTACTTCACCCTCTGCCTCCTCCCCTCCAACAGCAGCCGGCGATGGGGGTGGCCTGGGGGTTGGTGTCGGGGCGGGGAGGCCAACGCGGGGGGCGGGAAGGCTGGCGTGGGGGGATGCTGGAGGGCCGGCTGGGGCGGCGGGAAGGCCGGCGTGGGGGGCCGCAGGAGGGCCGGCCGAGGTGGCCGAGCTCCCCTTGCTCGACCAAGACAGGGAGGGGAGGCAGGGTGCGCCCCCGGGGCGGCTCTGGGGCGGTGGGGCGGCGTCGGTGGGGCAGCGCTGGGGCGGCACTGGAGCGGCGTGTAGGGGCGGCGCGGTGGTGGGGCGGCGGGGCGCGTAGCGGCGGCGGGCGCGCGGGGCGACGGCGGGGCGAGCAGCGGCGGCGTATGAAATGTGGGCGGCGATTTTGGGCCAGGCCATTGGCCGATTTAGGGTTGGGCCCTTTGCCGAGGGCCCAGCTCCAGGGCCCTCGGCAAAGATTTTTTTTTTAAATTTTCTTTGCCGAGGGCCATTGGCCAGGCCCTCGGCAAAGATCCCCTTTGCCGAGGGCCAGGCTAGGCCCTCGGCAAAGATGTTTTTTTTGGTTTTTTGAACCCAGTTTTTTTGTGGTGCTATAATACATTATTGAAAACTGAATTTTAAAATTTGGGCCAATTTTGACTTTTTTATATATTTCCCTAATTTATTTCTTTTCATTGATTTTTTTAATATTTCAAATTTGAACTGCAGTTGGATGGAATAATGCAATTTAGTGATTCGAAAAATGTTATTCATGGTATTTGGCGTATGTTGAGTCCCTATCCACGAACTTGCATCAAATTTTGGGCATCTTCTTCACGTAACATGACGAGGAACTTGTCGGAAAAGTGTTTTTAAATTATATAAAATCCATACGAAGTCTAAAAATCACGAAACTTGTCGAGGTGTCATGTTATCGCATGTGTAGGCTGTGGTAAAAAATTGAGAAGGTTTCGAGTAAGTTGTGACGTCGGATGCCTAAAACCCAGACATCTCCATCCATTGCAGAGTCTTGGATCTGCCCGTAGATAGCTTGGCTAAGAAGAATGGTGTGGCGAGAGGAGATAAGAAGGAGATCCTCCTTGTGGAGACCGCACACATCTAGGGGGCACCCATCTCGACTCCGGCGCTCATGCAAAGGGGGTGCCCACGGCCACAGAACCCAGCATCTGTGGCGCTGGTGATGGGGAGGGAGTCCGTGCGGCCAATGTTGGAGCTGCAACATCGTCATCGTCTTCATCCTTGTCCAAGACATCCTCGATGATGACCATCAACTTGTCCACCATCGTCTGGTGGTGGGCGGGGCTAAAGAGGGTGGGGCAGCCACTGCTGGGGCGCCAGCCAAGGAGGTGACCGTGGCCACGTCGTCTGCCATAGGTGTCCGGGAGGGCCAGAGGAGGGGCCCGACAGCAGCGATGGGGAGGAGCCCTCAGTGGCCCTCATGCCCGGGCTCTAGGCGACCACGGCAGACTCCGGCTATGGCTGAGGAGATGGGGCGCTGGTGGAGGAGGAGGTCACAGGCACCAACGGCGACCGCTCCGCACGAGGTTGAGGAAGAGTAGGTGACCACAAATCGCTAGATCCGACCTCCAAGGGTGGCTCTAGGTCCTCGGCAACAGCAACAACCGGCCCTGGCGCATGGGAACGACGGTGGAGCAGTCCGATGTGGGCGACGGTGTTGGGCAAGCCACGTGCGAATGAGGAAGAGGAGAGGTGGGGGCAGGCGTAGGAAGGGTAGTGAAGGGGGGCGGGGAGGGGTAGGGTGGCGGCTAGCACCACCGCCGGTAGCGAGGTAGGAGCCAGGGGTTGTTTGGGTGGGGAGCGGCCCATCGCTCTATCGCCCCTCCTTTTCCCCAGGCAACCGCCTGATATATCACTAATCCATATAATGTATTTTAAAAATACCTAGAAGTAGAGCCAACCTATAGCAAGACTGTTCCTCTTTCTTCTCTCTTTCTTTCTTTCTTTCTTCCTCTTGACCCCTTCTGTTGGTGTTTTCAGACCACCGATGAGTAAATTTGTATTTGCGCGTCTAGCTCGGATGGTGTGCTCTGAGGACACAAGAGTTTATACTGGTTCAAGCGAAACGTCCCTACGTACAGTTTGCTACTGCTCGTGTTACCGGCACTTGGTTTGCAGTAGGGATTACAAACAGGAGAGAGAGAGAGGAAGAGGATCCCAAGTCTCTGGTGAAAGGAGTGAACCGATGCTGAGAGCTCGCTTGCTGCTCAGCCGTGTGCTCATATCATGCTCTTGTGTCAAGATCTCCCCCTTCATGGGGCACCCTCCTTCTCCTTTTATAGGTGAAGGGAAAGCGCGGGATACAGACGAGGAAAAGGGGAAGAACAAGAGAGAGAAGAAGGCTTCTAGGGTTGCTGGGTCCTTCTTCTCCTTCATGCGGGTCCCACTGATCCTGTAGATGTCAACAGGGACGGCTCCATGTCATGGCCTTATTCATCACTGGTGCCATGCACAGGCATCATCTGTCGGTCATGGCATTCCACTCCATCCCGGGTGACGTCGTGGTGAACTGACGCGTCTATTAGCATTTGTACAAGGATTAGACAGAACAACACCGTCACTCCCGACACTATTCTTAATATGAATCCTCAGGTATGGCCCATCATGGCCATGGGTTACATCGAGGTGTGCCAGCCTCTTCCCTGGCATAAGAGTTTTGATCCAGGCCCATACGCATGGACCTAGAGTGGTTGGCGGTGGTGTGGGTCCCCATCAGACGAGGCGGAACCCGCATCCTCGAGGTCGGGCGAGACGAAGCCCGTGACCTTGGGCGATATGGAAACCACATCCTTGGGGTTGGGCGAGACAAAGCACGCACCCAAGGGGTCAGGCGAGACGGAGCCCGCGGCGTCGAGGTCGGGCAAGATAGAGCTCGCGGCCTCGAGGTCAGGCGAGATAGAACCCGCGTCCTTGGGGTTGGGCGAGACAGAGCCCGCACCCAAGGGGTTGGGCGAGATGTTGCTCATGGCCTGGGGTGAGACGAAACCCGCATCCTTGGGTCGGGTGAGATGGAGCCCGCACCCAAGGAGTTGGGTGAGCCAGAGCCCGCGGCCTCGAGGTCAGGCGAGACAGAGCCTGCAGCTTGGGGTCGAGCGAGACAGAGCCCGTGGCCTAGGGGTTTGATGAGACCTTTTAATACATCTCAAGCCATCCGTGGAAGTCAGCATGGGCACTAACTTTCTTGCTTTGGGTATCCCTAATATCAATACCCGATATTAGCCCCCGAGCCTGCGAAGGAGTAGAATGCCCCTTTGGAGGCTTTTCTAGACGGGAGGACTCTAAGGGCCTTGACCTTCTTTTTGTAGCCTACGGAGTGTCCTGGTAGGATGGAGATTCCCTTTTGTCGCAATCGGTCTTCTTGGGGACATGTAACCATAGGATTTGGGAGGTCAGAAAGATTTTTCTTGATTCTGGTCCCCTAGGATCCGATTGGTCCATCGTTGTACTGCGACCGCACGTTCAGTCTTCATGCGAGCCCAACTTCCCTCTAGCCCCACGCGTAGCAGGGGTTCGATCGAGGGTCGGCTCGTCTTCGTAATCGTCATCCCTCAAGCATTTTTTGATAAAACAGAGGGGTTGAGCCGTGCTATGTTTTTCCTCGATGGACGAAACATGGTGCTTGGTGGGCTGTTAACGGGCTAGTCCGAGAGGGGCCCCGGCTTCCCGTTCATGGGGGTTCGGCATGGGTCAGCTAGTGACCGACTCCAGACTCTTGGCGGTGAATCCATATAGTTCGCAAGGACTCATTGCCTTTCTTCGAGGAAAAACCTTGGACTAGGAACCAACCAAGGCTCGAACATGGGCCAAGATGCCCATGGTGCTCGTATACCCGGATACTGGCTGCTAGTGGGCCCATCCCTTTTCACCACTCGCTCTAAGGGTGCCCCAGAGTGGCTATGAACCAGTCGGCAAGCCAGCCTTTGAACTCCTGGTCCTAATTGAGCCGTAGGAGCGTTTTTAGCTCTATATGATGAGGACATCACTCCTTCAGATGTACCCACTGATCCACCAACCGTTATGCAAGGTCCAATGACCTGAGCTCGAATGTGTCAACTCAATTTAGAGGTGAGCTCGTTCTTAAGTGATCATTTTCATACTTTTAATAATAGACTACTACCTAATGATGTTATCTTGCTTAGGAACATAATACAGGGTTATGAGGAACTTGGAGAACGGTATAGAGGTGGAGAAGACTAGCAAGGACGACCAACACAAGCTGGAGGCCCAGCCCAACTCAACTTTGACTCTGCCTCGGCCTTCAGGACCAGTCAGCAGTAAAACGGACACCCAGGACGCATCCGGACTCCGTTTTTGATGATCCACATATGGTTCGAAAGCTAATTTCATAAGCTAACTAATGGCTTTGGTTTGAGGAACAAATTCCACAGGAATCAACATGAATTGTCGAAATAAGTCAGAGTTCAGAATCTGTCAGGGTGCTGCGTCACCGTTTTTGGTCCATTGGGCCATGTATCGTCTATGAGCCATTAGGGGGCACGTCCAGGGGTCTTTGCATGACCCTAGAGTCTTCATAAATAGCCGCCACCCCTCCATTAGGTTTGGGTTTTGCTTAGAATAATCTGTTAAGAACAGTTTCATCGTTCATCGGTTTGTGAGACCCCAACATCGTGAGATTAATCATTCATCTGCAATTTGGTTGTTTTCTTTCTTGTTCTTACTTGTGTTCTTCGTTGCGTAGGCAGGGGTTAGCCTTCTTGGCGAGGTCAACCGGAACCGTGTCTCGGTTGATAACTAGGGGAGTTGTGGTGCTAAGATTGCAGGGTTTGATCTTTCGATCTGAAGCCGGATCGATGTGTCATTCTCCGCCACAACGATAGTTACCTCTACCTGACGAAAGATCGGAAACCCCGTCCCCATTAAGTGATATTCAGAGCTAAGGTGTACCATCAGGTTCATATTTATCCCCTAGTTTTGAGTGCTTCGCATTCGTCCCATAGTCCAGTGCCATGCTCGTTTTTTTCCTATCCTAGAACCTTCCGCGCCATAGCCTTTGCATATCTCAGTTTCAGAGTCCATCGTGTTGAGTTTGTGTCATGATCAAGGTCTTATTACTGGTTAGGTCGTGTTAGAGTCCATTTCGTGTGTTTTCCCCATCGTTTCCATCAAATCCTTGCTGTTGTGACCAATTTTACGCGTATTGTTTTCGTTTTGTCCTCGATTTCGGAGCCAATTCTTAAAACAGCCATAACTTTCGCATACGAACTCCGATTGAAACGTTCCATATATCAAAATCGATCAGAAAAAAATTCAAAACCGTGTGTCCCCCGCTTTGCCGGGTTTGGTGAAATTAGTTTTTTTTTTCAAAAAATAGCTCGAAAGACCGTCTTTCCGAGTCCGGAAGCTTTTTCTAAATTTTGAGCACATCTTCTGAATTCTCCATAGGCCACGTCTTTCACTTATTTAAGCTCAAATTTTCGGTAGTTACTTCTTGTGTGCTCCTAAGTGAAAAAATATATCAAAAAAATTAAAAGAAAAAGTCAAAGTTTCTCAAAAAACAACGACAACCCAAAAAAATAGAAAAGAGAGAGAGGCAAAAGAGGAACAATATCTAAAGGAGCATATAGAGAAGGCCAAAGTGAGCTGTGTTAGCGTGTGCTGTCTGGTGCCTTGTTCGTGTTGCTCTTGCTATCCACCATACTTGTTTGTCACACACCTAGCACTTGGAATATTTTAGATCAGCAACGAGAACAAGTACTTTGGAACACACATGGCTCTTACATAAAATTTACATATGCAATTCAGTAAAATTGTTTGCCAGTTCGGTAAACAATTGTGAAATTTGCAATATAATTCGGTATACATGCACTAATTAACATGCTAAGTCTTAAATTCAAATATTAAGTTGAAAACTTGGAGAATTACAATACCAATAGCTCAAACACGATAGTTCAAAGTATAGGCAAAAAGGAGATTAAGAGACTTATAATACAACTTGTCTAATTTTTAGTTGATGTTTCAAAGAAAATAATTGCAACTACTGATAAGTAATTAATTACACAATTTTAGAAGATAAAAGAAAACTAAACCCTAAACCCTGGCCTGGGGCAAACTTGTTTGGTAATTTCTGCGGCTCTGTCCGATGGTGTGACCTGGCCACTGCAGAGGCGCCAACTGTGCTTGGCCACTGCACATGGGGTCAAGCCATCTGGCGTCTGCCATCAGGAGGAGGGGGCCGTTAGCGTCACCCGTTGTCGAGATTATGGTGTCTGAGTTGGCGAGTCTGGCGTCTGCCCAAGTCCAAATATTAATGATCGTCTCTCTCTTTCGTTTAGGGGCACATGGAATTTAGGATTTGTGCTTGAGGGGGTGTGAGGCAAGCAAAACGGTGTGGCACTTGGGATTGATTGATGGTTGATCAGTTTTTTTTTACACAGATGTACATGTGTATACTATGTTAGGTTGGGCCATAGGATATGCTCAGGCATACCTGACATACCCTCTGCCCTCCACCCCTGTTATCATAGACCAAATTTGATGGCCAGATCTTTCTATTTTTTTGAAAAATTATATGTTTTTATCTTTTTTCCTAATCTAGGATTAACATGGAGGCTCCATGTAGGAGGCCTCCAACTAGTAATAATAGGATATGCTATATAGTCAATTTCTGTCTCGATGTTTTTAGTTATTTGTAATCAAATGCCATAAAAGTTATTTATATATACAAAGTTATAAAAGTTTGACTCGAACCTTATACAAACATCAAGGATTAATTTATAAACTAGATGGAGTAGGTTCTAGAAGGAGCCTTAAGTCTAACTAAAAAAATTCAAATACTCCCTCCATCCCAAATTATGTCATTTCAACTTTATTAGAGAGTCAAAGCAACTCAAATTTAACCAAACTTATATAATAAAATAATAATGTTTTTTATACTAAATAAATATTATGAGATTCTTCATTAATTATACTTTCATAGTACATCTATTTGATATCAATAATCTTTGTAATTTCTCACTATAATTTTAGTCAAACTTGAGATGTTTTGACTCTCCAAAAAAATTGGAATGACTTATAATTTGGAATGGAGGGAGTAGTTATCTACTAAGTGGCCAAAGGTCTTTCTGTAGTTAGAAAATGTTGGTTTGGGGATTCATTTTTTTCACCTCAGGGATTGTCCATATATTAGACTAAAACCCCTAGGCCGCTTGAGAAAGAAAATTGGGAAGAATAACAAAAAAAAACCATGTGTCAATTTTTCTTACAAAAAAGACACTCAGAGAATATTACTTAAATATGTTGTGGTGATGGGTAGGCTAGACGCCACTTTCCTAGTCATATCACACCCTTGCTGACTCGAGAAAGGGCAGTTCTTGAACAATCGATCGGTACAAGCACAAAAACACGCAACTGACAATGGCGAAACCGGCCTTATTATAGTGATCACTGATCACTACTGTTGGATCGTCACATCATTTGGGACGTACGTACAGCTAGCCGAGTAGCTAACTAGTTCACCTTGGAGCAAGCTCGCCTGATCTGGCCCTGCGTCCCGGTGAGCGGGCTGATGTTGCCCATCCTGATCATGGCCTCCGCGAAGTCCCTGTTGAACCTCGTCGGCGTGGACGCGTACGTGCGGACCAGGCCGTCCGTGGCGCCGCCGTTGAAGAGCTGCTGGTCGGAGTGCAGCAGCCCGCTCTGCGCCATCAGGTTGGTATAGTAGGCGTTGTCGAACGCGACGGACGTGGCGGTGTCTAGCGGCGCCAGGTTGCCGTCGCCGTTGCCGGACGCCGCGGGGCAGTTGGCCTTGCGCAGCGTCGCGAACGCCGCGTTCACGTTGGTGTCGTTGTATATGTGCGCCCGGAAGTTCTTGCACTGCGACAGCCCGATCGTGTGCGCGCCTGACAGAGCGACCAGGTCGGTCCTGCTGAGCCGCTTCTTGGCGAACGCGGCGGTGAGGTTGGCGAGGTCCAGGGACGGCGCTGGCAGGTCGCTGTTGGCCAGAGATAGGCTCGCCGTCGTCGAGTCCCTCCGCCCGAGAAGAACCCTCCACGAAGGGCCTCCCAGCTGCAGAGCATACACATAGACATGCACGTATATTACCAAATGAATTAAAGGCTGATCCGGCCGGCCGGGGTGTTGTGTCAGTTTGCACTTGTATGTGGACGTCGATCATCTCTTACCGCAACGACGGAGTCTCGGGCGGCGACGGCGAGGATGTCGGCGCAGGAGACGACCCCCGGGCACACCGCCTCCACCTGCGCCTTGATGTTGTCGACGACGCTGAAGCCTCTAATGGACCCGACGTTCGGATTAGCGGTCTGCTCGCCGGTGAAGGTGGCCGTGTCGTTCAGCAGCACCGACGCATCGCAACCCTGCAGGTCCATACATGTGGAGCAAGTACAAAAGTATTTTACTTTATTTGGACAGTACACAAATGTCATATCCGTGCGTTGTAACGGGAGTCTTTTTTTTTCTTGAGAGTTCAAGAATGGCCGCGGGGCTTAGGGTTTGTTTGGTTTATAACCATAACTTGCCACGTCATAAGTTAGTCACGCCATAGTTTTCTATGTAATTGTGTGGTTCACTATCATAACTATGATGTGCCACACTTTCTTAGCACTCTTTTCGCATGTCATAGTCTTATTTTCTTGTCAAACTTTGCCGCAAGTATGGCTTTTATTTTACTCGCCGTACTTTGATCATGTTTGTCTCAGCTTGTGCATGGCCACAGTGCAGTGTGCCTGTGGTGTGAGTCGGGGTATAAAAAAGATAGGACTCTAGTTCAAATCCCATGGCCCGTGGTCTAATTGGAGAAGAAAATCACTGCAACCATGACGTGTTTGCATGATTGTCGCGTTCTGCAAATGTGAATCCACTTTTAAGCGATTTCTAACCGGATATATCCGTGGCAACCAAACTATGGCACCAACCAAGCCCAAAAGTATCTTCGTGTCGAGATCCTTTATTGAACTATAATGCAATTTTGTTATTGTAGTGCCCAATCAAGATGATCATCAAGCACTTCAAAATTACTTTGACCTAATCATTTATAACATTTCATCTTGTACCGTTCCCACGGCTAAGGTGAGATAAAAAAAGGAAATCAAGTATTTATGTATCAACCTAGAATCAATGCAGCTCAAAGGAGAATCAAATATAAAATATTTTGTTTTATATCATGTAAAGCATATGGTCCCTCGGTGTGTGGTCAGTCTTCTATTATTGGAGACCTGAGTTCAAGTGTTGTGGCTTGAAGTTTTAGGTGTATTTTTCACAGGCTAATTGTTTTTGTTGCTGGACTACTAAGTTCCAAGGAGCGGACGTGCTGGAAGACGGAACACAGGCGAGCAGCCATAAAAATATGGATGTAAACTGAACTGGAAAAGGAATTCGAACCCGGACTAGAAAAGCAATTCGGAGGAGGCAGAAAACAAAATACGGTAGAAATTTTGCCTCTTTATTATTAGGTATAGGTGTATAGATAAAGTAAAGAAAACAAATTAAGTAGTACCAGTAGTTGTTACATGTTTTTTATAATTAATTAAAGAACAGCTAGCTCATGGAAATTGTGTGCTAACCAAAGTACGTAAAATATATTTTTTTTTCTGAAAGGAGTAAATATTTGTTTAGAAGTTCATACGAAGATCAAATAAAGGGTAAAATAAGTCTTGGACATGTTTCCAAGTGTCAAAAGACAAAAGTGTTCATTTTGCTCTGGCGACTAAACTAGTACGGCTATAATATGAGAACAGTGGTAAACTGTGAGAACAGACTTAAAAATTTGAGGTAGCTAAAGATGATGCAATATGTCATACATGCTGTAGTTAATTTCTAACCAGTGGACATCAAAGATTGTTGCTAGCTTGTTAGGATCAATAAACACTACTACGATACCATCTTAATTCTTAACTGCCGTATTGCTGATGGATGGACGATAGATGTGTATAGTCAAATTTAAGTAGGAGAGGAGAGAATGAGACTTGAGAGTTGAGACTTGAGAGGGACGGGACGGGACTTGCTTGGACAAAGCAGTCATGGAAGTGGAGCCTGAGCAGGGAGGCCCCCATGCGAGGCTCCTGTGCAACCGCGGCCGTCACGGCGGACTTGATGGTGGCCAGAGCTCTGGGACACGACCTGGAGTAGAATGTCGCCGACAGTTGCGCCGACACCACCGCTGCTAGGCACAAGAGCACCATCACTGACAAGGAAGCAGCAGCAGCCATGACCAGCAGTACTCTCAGCACTACCACCCCAATGCAATGCAGCTACACTGTTGGCTACACTGCTGCAGTCCTTTTCAGGTTTAAGAGTTTCTGGACTTGATGGCTAGCCTGCATGCATAACAAGCAGAGTGCATATCTGCGTTTATATAGCTGGTAGTGTTCATGCATGTTTGGTTATTTTTGGTCCCGTGACAGTCTGTTGGTAACATGCGAAGCTGTGTGTTTGCTAGTGTGACACTGCATGTTTGTTGGCCATTGGTATATAGAATGGTTTGTCATGCATTATGAAGATATGATTTGAGTCCAAATCATTGAATAATGAAGGCGAATGAATCAAGTGCTTTGCAGGCTAGGGATATATATGTTAGAGACATCACGATCATTGTCACTGTAATGTACGTACGATACATGTTTTTGAACATTATAAGCTGGTCCTTTTCAGAGAAAAGGGAAAGAACATTATTAGCTGGTCATGTGCCCTGTCAGATACGCTTTATTATACAATATATATATAGTATAGAAACGAACATACCTACCAGATTATGGCTCTCCTTTTCTTTGTAGCGCAGACCAGAATTTGGCTTTCCTGCTGATCGTTTTGTGTTTCATCGCGGAAAGAGGTACAAGAGCATTACCATGCACTTTTCCTTGAAATGCACAGAAAGGTATATATAACACGGTTCGCGTGTCCTTAAACCCGGTTTGATCCGCTTCTTTTTTCATTCAAAATAGTGGTTTTTTCTCACAAATTCCTCCAGCATTTCTCCAAACCATCCAAATTCCTCCAGAATTCCTTCAAGCAAATAGGCCCAATATTTTCTCCCATGGGACCAGTAGTAATTAGAGCCCTAGTAATTAACGATGAACAAGAACCTATCCAGCCGCTACAGAAAAAACAGAACTTGAAATTCAGGGGAAAAAAGATTGACAACTTTTCACATATATATAACTAAGAAGGATAAGAGGTAGAAGAAAATGGCAACGTATCAGGTGCAAATCAACCAACCTGTGCAAACTTGGAAACTACCAATCAGGACCAAGATGCTGATCCAATGGATGGGGTGAGAGGTGGGATTTTTTGCGTTTAAGCCCCCCACCCGCCGGTCTTTTTTTTTTGGCACTTAAGCCCCCTCACCCCATCCATTGGATCAGCATCTAGTGGTTCTGATTGGTAACTTCTAAGTTTGTACAGGTTGGTTGGTTTGCACCTGATATGTTGCCGAAGAAAATTACCAGTTTTGCACTAAACTGAACACGTAAATGCGGTTGTTAGCCTGCAATAGATGCAACCATACGCATTCAGAGGAGTAGGCCTGAAGTTTGAAATTTGAAGGTATATCTTCATTCAAATTAGGAAGCATATTACAGTACATGTGCATCCAAAAGAAAATGTCAGTTCCTCCAGCCTCCACTGAAGACTGAACACATGGGGTTAGCCTGCAATGCAACCATGGCCCCCGTTCGTTTGAAGAAATTTGGAGGAATCTGGATAAATTTGGATGAATTTGGAGGAATTTGTAAGAGGAAAATACTATTCCAGATGAAAAAGAAACGGGTCAAGCCAGGTTGAAGGACACGCGAACGGGGCCAAGTTGCCAGCTGCCAGCTATGCAGAATTTGTCTGGCGTTGAAACCTTGTGATGAGATTTGAGAAACGTCGTCGATAACTAACCCGAGAGTGATTGCGATACGCCGCTAGTGGCTGATGAGACCAATATTATATTAACCTTCCTGATCATGACGTATTATCTGCAGAGTTGTGCTTAGCCTAGCTGTGTTCTCGTGACTGCTCTCAAGCCTGCCGCAGGTTACTGTCTGTCAGCTACCAACAGTCAAGACTTGTTGATAAAGCAGCCAGCGACGCGACATGCTGAATTTTGACA
Source organism: Miscanthus floridulus (assembly GCF_019320115.1). NCBI lineage: Eukaryota > Viridiplantae > Streptophyta > Magnoliopsida > Poales > Poaceae > Miscanthus > Miscanthus floridulus. The sequence goes on along the minus strand of NC_089582.1, from coordinate 148,040,144 downwards.
GTCAGAACTATCACACTGTGCTAAGTGCTAACTGGAGCACCAAGTACGTTGTACGTTCATTCCTCTCTCGCAAAAAAAAGGGTACGTTACGTTCCAACAAATCAATGTATATTATATTCTCATATCGAAACATTCCGAAATAGACGTCGCTTTTGTTTCTAGAACTCTGAAATGCATGGTGACAAAGATGAAATCTTGTGGTTGTACTGGATTTTTGTTACCACGCGGGAAATAGCGCCACATTCCGGCACACACGACTGTAGAGTTGCAGCTGCGGCACGCAGCGCGCGCGTTTCGCTGTCACTTGTCAACGGCAGTCAGAAACAGTACAAGCATCTCTCAAGAAAAACTTGCACAAGATGCCAGATTGCCAGCTTAGTAGTAACAAACTACTCTACATTATTCCTCTACTCTAATAGTGCATTATGCATGTCAGAGTAGCTAGCCGGACTCTATAATTTCGACAGGAATTCGAACGAGATGCCCTTTTATTTCCCATCAGAACAGCTGGCAGGGCTCACATTTTTCAGTCGTCCGTTTGCGTTGCAAAGTGCAGTCCGATGAATCCGTTCAGAAGTTCAAAGGTGATGATGTCTATTTGGAACCAAACAGCAATGTCTACTAGCATACACATCGTTTTCGGTCTCCTTTTGCAGCAGAGGGGTGCAAGAACTTCTACGCGAGGAGACAACAAAGGCAAGACGTGCGTGACGCACAAGGTCAAAAACTGTCAAGGAAACGATGATCCCAAGTATCCTCTGGATCGGCTTGCAGCTGACTGGTAGTGCGCCGGCCGGTGACGTTCCGTGTAGCTACAAAGAGTTCGGTCGTGTGCTTGGCACAACCAGTGGACGCAAGCGTGCAACTTGATGGATTAAAGAGAGAGACGGAGAGAACTGATCGAGTAGTTCAAGTTGGCATCTCCAGCATGTTTGGTCTGGACAAACTGTCGCGATAATGGGCCATTAGCCGTTTTGTAAAAATTATCCTTTCAAATCTGTATAACCATAATTTATTTAAAAAGTAAAGGTATCCTTTCAAATCTCTACATATAAATATAACTAGCATATGCTAATATGAAAACGTTGGCATAACCATAAATTACGTCTATATATGTTTTCAAGCCTACCTCTATCTATATGTCATACCTTAATATTAAAGAGGTAAAATTTATCCCTCATTTCTTTCGTTTACCTCCCCCTAATCACCGGTACAGCGGAGAGTTTCTTTCTTCCTGCTTTTTTTTTACTTCTCACGTCCTCCGTATCTCACATGTGACCCTTGCTCGTACGTGTTAGAACAATTTGCGTCTAGCGGTGATCGATACAAAGTCCGATTCCAATATATTATTAGTTTCCGTTGCAATACACGTACATGTTTTCTACTCCCTCCGGTTTCCCAAAGAATGTCGTTTTGAGGTTAAGTCAAACATTTTAAACTTTGACTACAAATAAATTCTTTTGGGTTGAGTTTAAAAACATGAAAGTGATGTAAGTAGATTCATCTCGAAATGTAGTTTCATAAAAAGTATATATTGACTATATTTTATAAATATTTTATAGCAAAAAGTAACGGTCAAAGTTATTTTTTAGAGACCGTGTCGCTGTCCAAAACGACATTCTTTAGAAAACCAGAGAGAGTAATTACTATTAATTAATAATATATAAACAATTGAACCTAAAGTAGACATCGTGTGATGTGCATACATTCTAACTGAAATAAAATGAAATACCTATATTAATAATACTCGCTTTGTCCCCGAAAGAATATAATTCTAAGCTTGAGATGTGTCAATCTTTTCTAAATTAGGCTAAAGTTATAAAAAATATTATCAATATTTATGTCTCTAAATAGTTTTACTATAAAAATATAATTCATAATTAATTTAAAAATACTGATTTTATATCACAAATGTTAGCATTTTTCTTATGTATTTGGTCAAACTTTATATTGTTTGACTCTTATGTAAGTGAGAATTACATTGTTTTTGGGGCGGAGGAAGTACAATGTTAAGCGTTATGTCTTTTTTATAAAAAAAAAGTACTACTACACAAAATTTTTGGGTAATAAAATTCAAAATCTTGAGTATCGGAAGACGTTTGTATAGAAAAAAGGTGACTAAGATATATCCCTAGTGTTTGAGATTTCTTTGAAGTAACAAATATTATCAGCCTCAAATATTAATACCGTCTTGAGGTTAGCGCCATCGGGACTCTCCTCGATCTTGCTTCAGGCTCTATTGTTGAATTAAGCACTATGGTGCATGCTTAACGAACCATTTATGCCATCACAATAACTAAGTGTAGCGTAGAGTCTAAAGTCATTTTTTTAATAAATTAAAAGAAATTGAGTTTTGAATAAATGGTACAGTGAGCATAAAAGTTTCAACTAGATTTAAGAGTTTCAACTGTATCCATTATGTCATGAGAAAAGTGATAAAATAAGAGCAACCATAAGTAAGTTGAGGTTTCAATTAAATGCATATTGAAGACACACGAAGATGTCTTGTAGAGAGAGAAAAACTATGAACGTAGATGGAAAAATGTGTAGAGTACTTAAGTCTAGGAATTCCAAATTACTCCCTCGGAGTTTGTACAATGTCCATATAACCCTACAAACTAACATTTGGTTTCATTTGCTCCCCTTAACTATTTTAGGGTTTGTTTCTATGCACTCATATCCACCCACAATCCATGTGTATTGGAATGGATTGAGGTGGATACGAGTGCATCGAAAAAAAGTCTTGGTCCAATAATTTACCCCGAACAAGATTTATGTTTTTTGTTTCTCAAGTACAAGTTGAATTTTTTATCTCAAAATTAATTTCTGCGATGATCAAGGACATCACATATTAAGTTAAAAAATACACTATTAATTTTTCATCATCATGTTTAGTTTTTTATTTCTAAGTGTTTATTTTTGATGTCATAACCTGTCAAAATAATATGGGAAAATTATGATGTGTTTTTAATATAAATCATGCTGTGCACTATCCCCTAGCAAAATTTGAAATTAAAACTTAACTTGTCAAGGGGTAAATTGGATCATATGTCATAGTTGGATGGAGTAATGGGATTATTTGGACATTGTCTAAACTTGAGAGGAGTAATTTAGACTTTTTATCTTAAGTTTATCATGACCTGATATATATAGAGATCTCAGAGTATCTACTGTGTGTGTCAGATAACAAACACAGAGAGAGGATATATATCCCCAACTAGCGTCTTGGAGTGGCATGTAAAACCCACCCCCACCAAGGGGTCACTTGTAAATTGTTGCTCGCCTCTATAATGCCAAGAACATGAGGGCAAGGGGGCTCTCTCTTCTCCCACTATTTTTTCGCAAACCCTAGCCGCCGCCTCACTCTCCCCCCCTCGCGTGTTGGAGCTTTCGTCGACGGACCTTCTCCGTGGAACCTCCACACTAGACCATCGTTGTAGAGCCTTCTCTGTGGAGCCTCCATCGTGGAGCCTTCTCCGCGGAGCCCTTATTCAAAACAATCATCAGGCCTTCGTCCGAGACCTTCGTTCCGGGCCTTCGTCCCGGACCTTCGTCGCAAGCCTTCTCCGGCTAGGCCTTCGTCGGAGCCTTCCCCGGCCAGGCCTTCATCGCCAGCCTTCTCCGGCCAGGCCTTCGTCGCCGGCCTTCTTCGGCCGAGCCATCGTCGGAGCCTTCTCCTACCTGGCCTTCGTCACCAGCCTTCTCTGGCTGGGCCTTCGTCGGAGCCTCCTCCGGCCAGGCCTTCGTCGCCAGCCTTCTTCGGCCAACCTTCTCCACACCAAGGAGGCTCCACCTCTCTAACCTGTTCGGGACGCGTGTCCCAACATTGGCGCCCACCGTGCTTAGCACGAGTACATTTTTCGAGAGAGGATGATTGAACATCCTTCATCAGCAGAGCGAAGGTTTGAATCTATGTGAACCCCGAGGGAAGGTAAGAACCATTGGGCGAAGACCTCCTTACACCTCGTAAAAACTAACTGACCGGTTAAAACTTCGCCAACTCTAAAAAATATATATATATATATATTCAATAATAATAATGATGATGATGATGATGATAATAATAATAATAATAATAATAATAATAATAATAATAATAATAATAATAATAATAATAATAATAATAATAAAAGAAAATAGATTTTGAGATGAACTCCTAAAGTCTTCGATTACTTTTGCTAAAAAAAATAATTGCAAAAATGATGAGGCTCCTAAGCCTTCGGCCAGAATCGAAGGTCAGCCTTCGACCTCTCTGGTTAAGAAAAAAGATCGCCTCTCTCTTGAAAAAAGAATCACCAAAGCTAACCTGTGGCAAAAAAAAAATAAATGCAAAACTAAACTGCACCAGAACTTCTCGAGCTCAAAATCTCCATGATGGTATGCCCGCATGCTAACTAGCAGCCTTCGCAAGGATTTCCGTTTATAATATGTGCAGATCACTAATTGATTATTAAATCAAGGTATGAGAAGGCCAGGTCCGGGAAACCTAAGGCACCGGGAAAACAACGCCGCGCGTGCGAACGCAGGATACTCGGCCCCTGCGGGCCGCGGCCTCCCCTCCGCCGCAGATTTCGTCCCGCTTCAGGACCCCTGCTTGGCCGCCGTCTCCGCATTCACCTTCGACTCTCTGGGGCCCGTGTCGCCGAACCTCTTGGATGCCTGTGACGACGGCACCTTCAACCTCTACGACGCCAACGGTTTGCCGCTGCTCGGGAACCCTTCGCACCACGCCGCCGCCGCCGTGCTGATCGCCGTGCACCCTTCAGGCCGCGTCGCACTCGCCGTTGGCCGTGCGGGGGGCTTGCCATGCTCAACCTCCTCCAAGGTCACAGCAGCTCTCGAAGGCCTCCGGTGTTCTGGCCGAAGGACTTCTCGGGATGCACTATACCGGCGGATTACCAGATAAGTAACGCAATAACCTTTCTCCGTTCTTCAATGATCTCAACCTCCAATCTGCAGGATAATCATGGGCATTCAGTCAGCCGGGTTCCCTAGCAGTCCATTTCACATATTGCACAAATGTCTCAGAAAGCAAACAACCACGACGTATTGCTTGTTTTTTATGCTGGGGCAACAGTTTCGTACCAGTTGAGAAGAGCAGTTTTTCAATTATCAATGATGACCTTCGCCAATCAGTTTTAGTCTCCCTGGCCACTACTCAGACTGGTTATCTGTCAACTCTAACCCCGAAGACCGACTTCAGCAAAGGGGCGATTCTGAGCGCAAACTTCGCTTTCATCTCCAAAGGTAACAGCTAGCCGAAGATGTGCCCAGAACCGAAAGAGACACCGAGGTCCAACCAGCTCCGATCTTCACCAAAGGTTATACGATCCCTGATGGTAAGCGCCGAAGGTACTCAGCGTACAGAACTCGTCTTTTTCTATTAAAATATTCACAAGATATAATCCGCTTGAGCTCTCACTCGCTAAACGGTCCATGACTAGCTTACATAATTATTTGTCTACCATATATTTGTTAAACATCTAACCTTCGTAAAAAAAAATCAAAAAATTTATTTCTCCCTGATGGGTCTCAAAAACCCTCACATATTCCATTTCATTTGTACGAAGCTTTAAGCCGTCGTCCTGAAAAATTAATATATATATATATATATATATATATATATATATATATATATATATATATATTTATGTGCTAACATTCTGTTATAGATCAAGTTGCTTAACTCCTTGCAGCTTCAAATTCTCAACCTCGCATCAAAGTATTCTCTTGTAGGAACCAAATCAACACACAAGTGAGTATTTCTCAACAGCTTATAAGCTCTCACCAGTTTATAATTCCTGATGATTTTTGCTCTTGCGATTCCCTTTATCAGAACACTGCTCTAACCTTCGCCTCACAAGGTGAATTTTAAAAATTAACCTCCGCATACAACTTGTCACCAATGTGACCAAAAAAGTTGTTGCGACCTTCGCCACCACCAAAAGCATGGCCAGAGTGGCTATACATTCTTGGCCCTAACCCGGCTAACTTAAAACACCTTTTCTTTAATTTTTGTTGAATCTCTTTTTGTTACTAACATACAAATCACCATCACTATAAGTATCTCTTATCCTTCTAAGCTAACCCTCTCATAGAGTATATTTTCTTCATTGTATGTACGTTTTTTACAATCCAAATATACATAGTTTACATTAGATAGTAGCCCCCCATGAAATTCAGCCTTCATCACTTAGCAACCATCGTTAGTTATCAGTCTTCGTCAGTTAACAACCTTCATCAGTTAACAACCTTCGTCAGTCAACGACCTTGGTCAGTTATCAGCCTTCGTCAGTCAATGACCATCGCCAGTGGCTTCGCTTCGTCTTCATCAATCAGTGGTCTTCATAAGTTATTGGCCTTCGTCAGTGGTCTTAGTAAATCATTTGCCTTCGCTAGTCAGTACTCTCCATCAATCAGCGGTTCTCATAAAATATTCAATCTTCGTCAGAGTGATCCTCTATCAGTCAATGATTTTCATCAGTCAACGGCCTTCGTCTGTCAGCAGCCTTCGTCAGTTATCGGCTTTCATCATTTGTTAGTGGCCTTCACCTAGCATTGGTTCTCAGCAACCTTCGTCGGTTATTGGCCTTCGTTAGTCATTACCTTTCATCATTTGTCAGTGGTCCTCAACTATCATCGGTTCTCAGCAGCCTTCGTCAGTCATCAACCTTTGCTAGTTAACAGCCTTCGGCAGTCAGTTACCTTCACCCGTCAGTGGTCTTCATCTATCATCAGTATATAGACTTCATCACTCACCGGTATTCATCAGTTAGTGGCCTTCATCTGTCATTGGGTGTCCTTAGTCTGTAGCCTTCGTCTGTCAGCAGCCTTCATCTGTGAACAACCTTGGTTATTCAGCAGCCTTCGTCAATTGGCAGCCTTCGTCAATCATTGGCCTTCGACATTCAGCAGCCTTCGTCATTCAATAGCCTTCGTCTGTCAGCAGCCTTTGTCTGTGAACAACCTTTGTTATTAAGCAGCCTTCGTCAGTTGGCAGCCTTCATCATTTAGCAGTCTTCGTCTGTCAGCAGCCTTCGTTAGTTGGCAGCCTTCGTCTGTAGCCTTCTAGTCAATGACCTCCATCATAAATTGAATTTTGATAGACACCCAACCTTCGAACCCTCTAACACTAACACTTCTCTTTTTTGCAGGTTGCATTGTTCAATTTTTCTTCCTTAGGTTTTTATAATATGCATTAATCAAATTTTGTCTGAGCTAACCTTCGCACGAAACTGATGCTTTTTATGTTCAATGTTACAAGTCACATCTATACCCATGTAGGTTCTTGAATGACAGCCTTCGCTAGACATCCAAAGCTACAACCCTCTCATTCGAGGGCATTATCTCTTATATGCAGAACTTATCTTTTGTTCAAGTGTAACCATCATTTTTGCAGGGTGTATGTTATGTTTACCCCTTTTAATATTTTCATGCATTCGCAGGAAACTAATGCTTTTTATGTTCAATGTTACAAGTCACATATATACCCATGCAGGTTCTTGAATGACAGCCTTCGCTAGACATCTAAAACTACAACCTTCTCATTCGAGGGCATTATCTCTTATATGCAGAACTTATCTTTTGTTCAAGTGTAACCGTCATTTTTGTAGGGTGTATGCTATGTTTACCCCTTTTAATATTTTCATGCAAATGCACTTACTTGCATCATCATATACATAAATGCATTACATAAATGCATTACACCATGGTAACCCGACAAAAACCTATCCATGACAGGCATCGGGGCCGTCACTCTCAAAAGCTTCAAAAAGCTTTACCCAACAAAGACCTGTCTGCAGCAGGCATCGGGACCTTTGCTCTCTCAAAACCTTCAAAAACTTCACCCCTCACATATTATATGAAATGACTAACCATCTTTTGTAGCTAGTAGAAAGCCAGTGTCTTTCTGAGTGTCAAAAGACTTGCAAGCAAGTCGATATTCGACGAAGCTATAACGCCCAACCTAAGTCTCTAAAAAATACAGGAGATCAACTCAGGTGCATTTTCACGCGACTTCTTCGGCCTTCGGCATGCAGCGTCGGCGCCTACATTGGCATCGCCTTCGGCATGACGAGCTTCGCCACCATCTTCAGCGACTTCATCAACATCACCTCCACCAAAACACCTTTTTTAGGAGGGCCTTCGCCAAACAACTTTGCAAAAGGGCCTTCGCCATCACCTTTGGCATCTACACCAACCTTGCCTCTGCCAAACACCTTTGTAGGAGGGTCTTCGCAAACATCCATGGCGAACCAGGATGACTCGCCTCCGCTAATACATCGTCATGAGGGGGCTTCACCAACACCTTCGTCGTCAACACCAATATCTACACCACCAGCATCAATGCCCATAATGACTTCTCATCATCGCCAAGATCAAGGGGCTTCATCAACTCCTTCAACACCAAAGCCTACCATACCTTCATCAACCACTTCGACTCAAGGGGCTCATCGGCAACTCTAGTTCGAACATCTACTTCCAATACAACAACTACATCGACTACACCTTCATCACGAGCACCGACCAAGAGGGGCTAGGGGAACATATTGGAGGATCAACAACTCCGGAATGCGAACTCTTTTTGCCTGACACTCGTGAGAAGGCCATGAAGATAAAGACCTCCACGCCAAGAAGGCTTAGAGATGAAGACCACCTCTACGCCGAGAAGGCTCGGAGATGAAGACCTCCGCGCTGGGAAGGCCTTGAAGATGAAGACCTCCGCACCGAGAAGACTCAAAGATAAAGACCTTCGTGCTAAGAAGACCTGCGCGCTGAGAAGATATTGGAGGAGAAGGCCTTTAAGATGAAGGCATGCACGCTAGGCGAAGCTAGCGAACCATGTCATAGAAGTGAAGAAAGAAACCGAAGCCCAAAGGTGAAGATATCTAGAAGCACAAGGCACTCAGAGGTAGATGCCTCGAGACTTAGAACATGTTTAGGTTAGAGTCATGCATGTGCTCTTTTCTCCATGCCCTTTTTTCCCACAGGGTTTTTGGGATGGAGTTTTTAGTGAGGCGTGCACGTATGGTTTGTGAGGGGCAGTCTTCGCAACCAAGGTTCGAGTTGTATTGTGCCTCTTCTAGTATGGATGAGCATCTACTAGGTCATGTAGCACCGGCCATAACCAAGTAGATGAGGGGCTACTATTGGGACATGCCATATTCATATGGGCCAAGTCCCCTAGAAGAGGCCCAACTAGCGTTATTGGAGTGACATGTAAAACCCACCCCCACCAAGGGGCCGCCTATAAATTGCCGCTCGCCTATATAATGCCAAGAACATGAGGGCAATGGGGCTCTCTCTTCTCCCACTATTTTTTGCAAACCCTAGCCGCCGCCTCACTCTCCCCCCTCGCGTGTTGGAGCCTTCGTCGGTGGACCTTCTCCGCGGAACCTCCGCACTAGACCATCGTCGTAGAGCCTTCTCTGTGGAGGCTCCATTGTGGAGCCTTCTCCGCGGAGCCCTTAATCAAAACAATCATCAGGCCTTCATACGAGACCTTCGTTCCTGGCCTTCGCCCTGGACTTTCGTCCTAGACCTTCATTGCAAGTCTTCTCCGCCCAGGCCTTCGTCGGAGCCTTCTCCGGCCAGGCCTTCGTCGCCAGCCTTCTCCGGTCGTGCCTTCGTCGGAACCTTCTCCGGCCAGGCCTTCGCCACCAACCTTCTTTGACTGGGCCTTCGTCGAAGCCTACTCCGGCCAGGCCTTCGTCGCCAGCCTTCTCCCGCCAGGCCTTCGTCTAAGTCTTCTCTGGACGGGCCTTCGTCGGAGCCTTGTCTAGCCAAGCCTTCATTGGCCGACCTTCTCCATACCAAGGAGCCTCCACCTCTCCAACCTGTTCGAGACATGTGTCCCAACAACCTAGACATCGCGCCGACCGTTGCGCACGAGTGGGTTGGGCACACATCGTTTTCCATCAGTTTCACAAAGGCGGAGCTGCGGCTAGCATACGCACATGCCATCGTTCCACTAGTGACGGTGATGGTCGATCGGTTGGGTCGTTGGGCTCACTCGCTAGCATCTTGGCGACCGGCGACTGTTCTGTTTGGCCGGCGCACAGCTTTGTTTGAAGTTTCTGTGGAATAAGCGCGCCGCACGCCCTCTTCGCTGAGACTTGCGGCAGTGCGGCTGTACGGCGAATGGCACCAAATACAAATACAATGTCTATGATCACATCAGCTGAATCCGTGCTTGTCCTGCTCACGTACGCTCTCTTCTCGTCTCCTTTATTTTCCTACCTCTCGTGATTTTTCTCCTTTTATAAGGAAACTCCTCCACATCCGCATATATAAGTCCTCTTGATTGTAATAAATAAATGGTTGTTTTTTAGTGAAAAAAATAAATGGTTGTGTGTGTGCCAAGATCGAACTCCACCTACTCAATTTGGCCCACCACCTACGGATTTGAGAAAGGGAGGAGAAGGCCCGCTTCCTCACTATCACCTGAGCACCTCGTCGCGCCTCGCCTTTGCCCATGTTGTCCCACCATGCTTGGATCTTGGCTGGGCAGGGCTGCACCACCTCGCCCTCGCACATGCCACGTTTTGTGTCGCCGTGCCTCGACTGGGCCACGCTACACCGCCACGCACCCGCTATAGATCCACTCCAGCCTAGAGAGGGAGGGTAGGTGTGGGAGAGGTAGTGGGGAGGACAGTGTCGCTCGGGAGAAGGGGCTGCTAGTGAGGGGGATGCAAAAGAGAAAAAAAGGAGAGTATGGAATTGGAGATGAGATGGAGAAGGAAAAGAGAGAGTGAGATAATTGGTGGATACACTGGATGGGCTCATGGGCGGCCTGTTACAGAGGCGATGTGTACAAATAATAATATAGCCTGAACCAGCTTGTAATATATTATTATCACAACATTTATAACAAGCTGGTGGCCCTCCAAAAAATGTTTCTTTGGTAGTGGTGGCCCGAGCGTGCAGGAACAAAGTCGAGCGCGTTTGTGTGGTTGGCGTGGCTTTACAGGCCCATTGCTATGTGCTTTTATGTTAGGTCCAATTCCAATACATAAATGCTAAATCCTCCGCGACTCAGGTTTAAAAGCAGCCCATCTGGAAGAGCCCATAACACGTAGGAAACAAAAGCCGCTCCCCTTCTCCCTGACGTACACGTACGTACCGGCGACATGCCATGCCAATGCCAGTCCTCACCTCATATATACGTCGTCCGTCCAATGGTTCTCAGTCTCTCACTCTCATGCACCTAGGACCCAGTAGAAGTAGGCAAGAGCACATGGGAGCGCATCCAGGATGGAATTGCTGTACGTCTGCAGGGCTTGTTCGTCGACTAGGATCGATCTCTCTATCCGCATGCAATCCAAATCCAGCAGTAGTGGCTGCTAGTGCTAGCGCATGCAGAACAGAACTCCGTGGATGGACCAGCACCACGTACTACCACACGTCTCGCTGCTTGATTGTTTCGTGCATACATGGGCAGCACCTCAGGCTTACAACCAAAACCTGGACCTACTCTCTATCGTCGATCTCAACTCGGCCGGATCGATGGATGGCGCGTCGTCCTTCCTCTATCTGATCGATACATGCAGTGATCATCAGTACCTCTCTCTGCACCGTACCAACAAGAGATCGTACTGCTACTGCCTCTCGTGATCGCAAGGATCGCGTGCATATACATACACATGTCTATACAGCTACATAGTACAGAGCAGTGAGTGACCACTAGCAGAGCAGAAGCAGCCAATACAAATGGCACAAGCAAGCCCTCCACATGGACATGCATATTCGCTGCGGCCGGCAGGGGCAGGCTCTCGGCTCGATCCCTCGGGATACACTAGACATCCCCGTCCGCAGCTAGCGTTGTTTCATCTGCTGCACGATCCCCGCCAGCATGTCTCCCTGCCCTGCCTGTCTCATTCGCAGGCAAGATCTGTCTGGCCTGATCACGAGTGCATAGTAGCTAGCTAGCTAGCAGCGTCATGCCGTGCCGTGCCGTGCACGCATGACCGTCGCCTTAGCGCGTGCTACAGTACCTATCACATCGAATGTTTGCGGCTCATACATGAAGCATTAAATGTAGACGAAAAAAAACTAATTGCACAGTTTGGTGGGAAATTACGAGACGAACGTTTTGAGCCTAATTAGTCCATGTTTGAATACTAATTGCCAAATAAAAACGAAAGTGCTACAGTGACCCAAAATTCCAACTTCCTGGAACTAAACACGCTCTTGCTCTGCTCGCTGATGAAGAAACGCATGCGCGCGCAGGCGGCACACAACAGGTCAGGAGCTAGCACAGTGCGCGTGGCCGGTGTTAACAGAATAGATATGTACGCATAACAGAAACGTGTGTGCTGAGATAACTACAAGATATGGATTAGTTTTGATAGATCAATCTGTAAAGCTACGGCTGTTAGCATCTCCCTATTCTTAGCTAGTTTGGTACGGTGTAATCTATATATGTACACGCCACGGTCGAGGCTGTTTCGGCTAATTTTAATTAACACGCAATCACCGTCGAACCCAAGCTAGGGTCACGGTGTTCCTCCTATCCTGCGCCTCTGATCTTTCATGGTAATCAGAGCATACTAAAATTAGCGCCATGTCTTCCTCCAATTCCTCCAATTCCTCATCCAATCCCTTCTTCGGCCATGCTGTTACGGAGAAATTAGGAAAGCTAAATCATGCGCTGTGGAAAGCACAAGTTCGCTCAGCCATACGTGGCGCCCGTCTTCAGGGGTACATCAATGGCGACCGAAAAGCTCCGGCGAAAGAGCTGGTCGTCACCACCGACGGCAAGCAAGAGAAGACGCCAAATCCGGCTTTTGAAGAATGGGAGGCCATGGACCAGACTGTCCTGAGCTTCCTCCTGTCGTCTCTCTCCAAGGAGGTGGCGACTCAAGTCTCCACCAGCGAGACTGCAGAAGCGGTCTGGAACGCCATCGAGCAGATGTACGCTTCTCAGACGCGTGCACGCACCGTCAACCTTCGCATCGCCCTCGCCAACACCAAGAAAGGGAACTCCACTGTCGCCGAATACTACGCCAAGATGAAGGCGCTCGGTGACGAGATGGTAGCCGCTGGGCGTCGTCTAGATGATGAAGAGCTGGTCGAGTACATTCTCACCGGACTTGGAGAAGAGTACTCTTCCCTGGCCACAGCCCTTACAACAAGGGTTGAGCGCATCACAATGGGGGAGCTGTACTCACAGCTTCTCAACTTCGAAACCCGCATGGATCTGACCTACGGAAACAGCTCCGGGTCGGCCAACACCGCAAGCCGAGGACGCGGCGGCTTCTCTAGAGGCGGTGGTCGCGGCCAAGGAGGGCACGGCGGCCAGAACAACCAGCGTGGTGGCGGACGTGGACGTGGTGGCTCGCTGTCACGTGCCCGTGGCAACTCCAATCGGGGTGGCGGTCGTGGCGGGTTCGGCAACAACAATCACCGCGTCACGCCATCTGAAGATGATGATCGCCCGCTTTGCCAAGTGTGCTTCAAGCGCGGGCACACGGCGGACAGGTGCTGGCACCGATTTGATGAAGATTATGTGCCAGATCCGAAGCTTGTCACTGCTGCCATGAACACCTACACCGTCGACACCAACTGGTACACGGATACCGGCGCCACCGACCATATCACCAGCGACCTGGAGAAGCTGTCTTTCAGGAACAAATACCATGGGGGTGATCAAATTCACACCGCCAATGGTGCAGGTATGCATATTAGCCATATTGGTCACACTACTTTTCATACTCCAAATCGTGATATTCATCTTAAAAATGTCCTACATGTTCCTCAAGCCACAAAAAATCTTGTATCTGTTCATAAGCTAGCTTCTGATAATTCTGCATTCCTAGAATTTCACCCTGATTTTTTTGCCATTAAGGATCAAGCTACGAAGAAAACCATCCTTAAGGGGCGATGTCACCAGGGGCTTTATCCTATTCCTGCCACTTCAATAAAGCAAGTCCATGGTGTCTCCAGGGTCTCTGTGTCCAGATGGCATAGCCGCCTAGGGCATCCCTCGTCTAGTATTGTGAAGCAAATTATCAGTAGCCATAATCTTCCTGTTTTAGATGAATCTTCTAGTGAGTCGGTATGTGATGCCTGTCAACAGGCTAAGAGTCATCAGTTACCTTATGCAAAATCATCTAGTGTGTCTTATGCTCCTTTGGAACTTGTTTTCTCTGATGTCTGGGGTCCTGCTCTAGAATCAGTTGGCAGAAAAAAATACTATGTGAGTTTTATTGATGATTATAGCAAATTTACATGGATTTATCTTCTGAAATATAAATCTGAGGTGTTTCAGAAATTTAAAGAATTTCAAGCTCTAGTTGAACGGATGTTTGATCGAAAAATCCTTGCTATGCAGACTGATTGGGGAGGCGAGTATCAAAAACTCAATTCCTTTTTTGATCAAATAGGCATTACCCATCTTGTTTCGTGCCCACATACACATCAGCAAAACGGGGCTGCCGAGCGCAAGCACCGTCACATAGTAGAGGTTGGGCTCTCTCTATTATCTCACGCTTCAATGCCATTAAAATTCTGGGACGAAGCGTTTACTTCTGCTGCCTATCTCATTAATCGCACACCTAGCCGTGTCATTAATAATTCCACTCCTTTGAAACTTCTATTTCATCGTGATCCGGATTACTCCTTCCTTAGAATCTTTGGGTGTGCCTGTTGGCCTAATTTACGGCCGTATAATTCACACAAGCTTGAGTTTCGTTCGAAACGCTGTGCTTTTCTTGGATACAGTCACTTACATAAAGGATATAAATGTCTTGATATTGCCACCGGCCGCATATATATTTCCAGGGACGTTACCTTTGATGAGAACATATTTCCTTTCTCTGAACTCCATCCCAATGCAGGTTCACGCCTCTGTTCAGAGATAAATCTCCTTCATCCAACGTTGTCAAATTCTGGGGAAGAAAATGTAGTTGATCAATATGCTAATACCACTAACAGTTTCTCTGGTAGCGTTACTGAAAATGCAGGAGCAAACACATCTGGCGACATTCAATATCCAGATGTCAGCCTCGGCGCAACACCTGATCCGCTTCTGCAGTCTGATGTGCCTGCGGTCGAAGCAGCGCTGCCCCCGGCCAGTCCTGCGCTATCGCCTGTCGGTGGCCAGGGGGGGACAAATACAAATTCGCAGCACCAGCAGGAGGCTCCAGTCCTTGACGCCAGCGCTGAGGGATCTTCTATGACGCAAGAAGAAGTCGTGGGGTCCTCTGCTCCGGCTGTTCCTGGTGTGTCGCGTCCTCACACACGTCTACAGAGCGGCATCAGGAAAGAGAAGGTATACAAAGACGGTACTGTCAGATATTCTTTTCTAACCACATCTGGTGAACCATGGAGTACAAGTGAAGCACTGGCAGACAAAAATTGGAAAGCAGCTATGGACGCAGAATATGGAGCCCTTATGCACAATAAAACTTGGCATTTGGTTCCACCTCAAAAAGGAAGAAATGTCATCGGATGTAAATGGATTTATAAAATAAAGAGAAAGAAAGATGGAAGCCTGGACAGATACAAGGCAAGACTGGTAGCCAAAGGTTTCAAGCAGAGGTATGGAATTGATTACGAAGATACGTTTAGCCCTGTTGTAAAACATTTCACTATTCGTATCATTTTGTCATTAGCTGTGTCTAGAGGGTGGAATCTTCGACAGCTTGATGTTCAGAATGCCTTTTTGCATGGATATTTAGAAGAAGAAGTTTATATGCAGCAGCCACCTGGCTATGAAGATTCTACAAGATTAGGATATGTCTGCAAGCTTGATAAAGCTCTTTATGGTTTGAAACAGGCTCCTAGAGCTTGGCATGCAAGACTTAGTAACAAGTTAACAAGTCTTGGTTTTCAGGTGTCCAAGGCCGACACATCATTGTTCTTTCTTAATAAAAATGATCTAACTATGTTTGTCCTTGTATATGTAGACGATATCATAGTAGTCAGCTCTACAGGAAAGGCCACAGATGCATTGCTCAGACAATTGAAGAGTGAGTTTGCACTGAAGGACCTTGGAGAGCTCCATTATTTTCTTGGCATCGAAGTGTCAAAGGTACATGATGGTCTAGTGTTAACACAGGATAAATATGCATCAGATCTATTAAAAAGAGTAGGGATGTCAAACTGCAAACCAGTTTCGGCTCCTCTTTGTACCAGTGAAAAATTATCTCTCCATGAAGGGTCACCTCTTGGGCCCAAAGATTCTACACATTATAGAAGTGTTGTTGGTGCTTTGCAGTACTTGACTCTTACCAGACCAGATATATCATACTCAGTAAACAAAGTTTGTCAGTTTCTACATGCACCAACTACAGTTCATTGGGCTGCAGTTAAAAGAATATTAAGGTACTTAAAACAGTGTACATCACTGGGGTTAAAATTGCATAAGACATCCTCTACTTTGGTGAGTGCTTTTTCAGATGCAGATTGGGCTGGCAGTGGAGATGATAGAAGATCCACAGGTGGTTTTGCTATATTTCTTGGGTCCAATCTTGTGTCATGGAGTGCTCGCAAGCAGAGTACAGTTTCTAGATCGAGTACAGAATCAGAATACAAAGCAGTAGCTGATGCAACTGCTGAGGTGATGTGGATACAAACTTTACTTAGAGAATTAAATATTAATAGTCCAGAGGCTGCCAAACTATGGTGTGATAATATTGGTGCCAAGTATTTGTCGGCTAACCCGGTGTTTCATGCAAGAACAAAACACATAGAGGTTGATTATCACTTTGTCAGGGAACGGGTTGCACGAAGATTATTAGATATTGAGTTTGTCTCATCAGGAGATCAGATTGCAGATGGATTTACAAAGGCATTGTCAGTGCGACTTTTGGAAAACTTCAAGCACAATCTCAACATGACAAAGTTGTGATTGAGGGGGAGTGTTAACAGAATAGATATGTACGCATAACAGAAACGTGTGTGCTGAGATAACTACAAGATATGGATTAGTTTTGATAGATCAATCTGTAAAGCTACGGCTGTTAGCATCTCCCTATTCTTAGCTAGTTTGGTACGGTGTAATCTATATATGTACACGCCACGGTCGAGGCTGTTTCGGCTAATTTTAATTAACACGCAATCACCGTCGAACCCAAGCTAGGGTCACGGTGTTCCTCCTATCCTGCGCCTCTGATCTTTCAGCCGGCTGGTATCCATCCATCGACGTCGAGAGCAGGCTGGCATGGCATGGCAGGGCAGGGGAGGACAGGGCTTCGTTCTCGATCGCGCGGTTGTCGTCGTCGCCGTTGGCTCGATCGTTGCGTGGCGCCAGAGTAACGTGAGTGAGCACTGAGCAGTAGTTGACCCGCCTTGGATTCTCATTGGCCGCATTCCCCGGATGTTGGAGCTATCTATCCTATCCTCCCATTCCCCTTCCCAGCTCGCTTGTCGCCAACCAACTCTCGGCAGTCTGCATGCCGCCCGCCCGGCTTATTGCATTGGATTCCTGCCGACGACGTCTCGTCCTGGGTTGTGGCTGTCGCCTTCCGGGATAAGCTACTACTAGTACCACCAGATCTTGGTCCTCAAACAATCAGGGAACACTCAATCATGCATGCACATCTCGATATCATCAGGAGTTTGCCGTTGGCTTTACAGTCTGTTGACATGGCTCTATCAGGGAACAGTGCTAGTAGCAGTGTGTCTGCTTGTTGCATGTGTATATATATATATATATATATATATAGCAGTTGGCTAATTCAAGATATTATAGTAACTCCTTACTATGTGATTTACTATAAAGTTATGGTAAATATCCTCATGTGTTATAGTAACACAACTATCGTAAATATGTATTCACTTCATCGTAAATTAGTATATAAAATTATCGTAAATGGAGGTAGCTAAAGAATAACTTAGTCTGTAGCTGGCTGGTGTATGTATATACAAAGCAAGAGAATGTATGGATGCTCCCATGATTGCATGCACAGTGTTCTTTTCTATCTGCACGTACCTATCACAATCGTGCCGTGGTCATATTACTTTGCGAAGCGCGTGTGAGTAGTTTAGTACTCTCTCATATTACGTTTTGGCTTTTTTATATACAATTAATTTTATTATAAACCTAGTATATATCTAAGTGCATAGCAAAAGCTATGTATCTAGAAAAGCTGAGACATCTTATAACTTAAAACGGAGAGATCAGAGAGTTGAGAAGTCTCTTATAACTTCATAATTGACCAGAGAGCTGAGGGAAAAAAATCTGGAATGCATGGGTTTTTTTATAGGAAATCTGGAATGCATGGTGATATATATATTATTTAGTCATAGCTCATGATCAGTAACAGTACAACGACGAAGGAACATCATACATATCATGACATGTTGCCCTACGTGCAGTGCATATAGTTCCAATTAATGAATAGTACATGGGAGATTAATTATATGCTACAGATTCTCTGAAGACTTAGCTTGTTTCTTCAGCTCATCATGGATACAACGTAACTAACAGAGCATCAAGAGAGAAGATCTTGGCGCTAGCTAGCTAGTAGCGCTACTCTTGTTGTTGGCGACAGCCTTGTGATGAGTAGGTCCTGATGGCCTGGAGCACGGCTTGCTTCACGACATGCTCATCCACATTATCCACCTGGTTCTGCATCTATCGCATTATTAGTTTCAGCGGGTATATGCATCATCACACTGAACACGATGAGCACGGGCACGGCATGCATGATATATTACCTCTCCCCCAATAGCCTCGAGGCGGAATGTATCCGCACAAGACGTCGTGGCTTGGAGTACGCTGAGGCCCAGCTCATCAAACGCCTCCAGGATAGAAACAAGCAGCCCGGGGCAGCTGTTGTCAGAGAACACGTTGATGAGGAACCCGTGCCCTGCTTCTGCTCCTGCTAGGGTTTCCACGGTGACCTGATCGATGTACATACATACACTGGTGTGTTGGATCCATCGAAATGCATCATCTCAATAAGGTGTGTGTATTAGTACTACTACTATATAGCTAGCTATACCGCCGGGGAGGGGGATGAGGAGCTGTGCTTGAGCTGCAGCGCGCCTCCTGCTGCTGCTGCTTCACACGCCAGCATCTCCTGCTTGAGCCTGACGACCTTCTGCTTCAGCTCCTCGATGTACTCCGACGCGTCCATGATTATGGAGGCGTCGCTCAGCTGTGCAGTGGTGCCCAGCAGAAACAATTAATCCCAGGTAATTAACTGTTGTTTGCTGGCGCATGCAAATGCAAGTGCAGCTCCACCAGTCACATCCTGCATGCCACCTGTTCAAGGGCCGGAGCTGAGCCTCAAGATTGTTTACTGCTTCGTTTTAGGACGACATCTATAATAATCCTATAGTTTACAGCATATTCTTCAGCTTACGTGTCGACCTCTGCTTGCTCTTTCAGTTACTACAGAAGGGTTGGGTACTAATCCTTGCTGTATGCACTCTATCTCTAGCAAACATTATTTGAGACCAAAGTAAGCTCTGCATTGAAGCTGACTGCTACATACTCTAGCTCAAGGCATCAAATAAACATACTAGTACTAGTAACTAAAAGAGAACATATAGGCAGCTAGATATATAGCTAGGAGTTTGCGTAGTACTGGACTACTAGCTGGTTCGATGCTCAATGGAATCGGATCGGAGCAAAATTTGCAGGAGAAACGAAGACAGGAAAAAGGGAGTAGAAACAAACAAGTACATGCATGGCTAGGTGTCTAGCTAATTACCGCGCGGGAGTGAGTGATGGAGCGCAGGATCTGCAGCTTCTCATGTAGAGCGGCCGCTGCCTTCTTGCGCTGCTCCCTCGACCTCATCCGATCCGGGCGCCTCTCCGATCCTCTCAAGATCTCTCGCTCTGTCGCTTCAACACAGGGTATGTATCGGATCAGAGTCCAAGAGCTAGGGCTGTGTGGCCTGCGTCAAAGGAGGATATATATATATCCACAAGGCTAACACGCCCTTTATAGTGGCCCGCCATGGTTGCCACTCACGTGACCTTATTGTTTTTTTCCCCTGGGAAAAATGGTATGGGAGGGCACGAGGGAGAGAGTGCTAGAGAGAGGGGTGTTATGAATCATGACGGTGGAGCTAGCATGAACTAAATATTATTATGCATATATCTACACTGTCGGTATAGGTTGTGGCCTGCTTCAGAGGAGATTGATAGCATGCTCCTATAAGTTGCGGGCACAATCTTTACTTGGGGTGCCTGCGTCAGGTTGCTGGACTAGGCGGCGGGCGAGCGGGTAGGTGGGGTGCGTGAGAAGGAGATGAAGGTTTAAGATGAGCGCTCGTATGCTTACAGACGCACGCGCGCTAAGAAAGGACGCCCGATTGCGGGTTCAAGTATGTTTCCATGGGTGTGGATGCAGGTTTTCATTTTAACGTAACAAGGTAGAGGTTCATGGACCAATTCTAAGGTTTGCAGGGGATCTCTGCACTAGCGGCACGAAGAGGTGAAAACCAAGTTCACTGCCCCTTAATTATAGCCGCACTGGATCTACTTGCCACAACGCCGCCTAGTAGATCTGGTTGGTATGCTAGCATATATACCCGTAGGTGACTGGCGTAGGTACACTACCTTCCTCATGGCGGATGGTGGGCCGAGTGCAGGTTTAGGATTTACCTCTTCAATATAGGTTTGTATGGACTCGCTACCCATGGGTAATTTAATGCGGACATTACCATCTCCTTCCTGTTCTGATCCTTTGCGGTCACTTTCAATATAGAACAATTTTTCTTTACGACTTAAGTTTTTTTTACCTGAATACAACTTCTTTTGAAAAATTTTAGGGTCGTTTCCTCTAATAAATCCACGTACGTACCCCCTGCATATATATCAAACTTAAAACTTTTATTAACGAAGGACCGAGATCATAACTTTGGGAGCTTTTGGACCTACCTTTTTTTTTCTTTTGAAAATAAGACCTAGTTGTTTACACAAAAAAAAGAACATAAGACCTAGTTGAGAATTCAGAAAAAGCTTAAAGAGCTAGTGCATTTCACTCGTGAAATTAAACGTGCCACCGTGGCAAGGGGAGCTGATGGCACAGCTGGAGGATTCATTCTTTGCTAGAGGCCCGAAGGACAGCTTGGAATACATGGTGAGCTAGCAATTGTAAGCTTGCGCAGCCACTACTCCCTCCATCATTTTTAACTATCGTTCTACTGTCGAATTTTAACCCCATATATATATATATATATATATATATATATATATATATATATATATATATATATATATATATGATACATAATTAATATTATTAGATAGATTGTTAAGTCTACTTTCCTAATAAACTTGTTTGTAAATATAAATGCTACTAATATTTTCTATAAACTAAGTCAAATTTAAAAAAAAAACTGACACGCACCCCATAGCGACACTTATATGGAGACAAAGGGAGTAGGTTTGTATGCGCCTACTTGTTACAACAACAGGGAGCGAGCTTGATGAAATAGCCCTAGCATGGGCCTGGACATGGACCTGTACAAACATACAACGAACACACAAATATATAGTGTGATGGCCCACTGTGTATACTACGTGAAAAACAGTTTGTAACAACGGGGTTTTTTTAGGAGCGGCTGGCATTGGAGCAGCCCCTACAGTGGTGTGCTCGGGCTCCAGCACAGTAGCCGTCCCTACAAATGGCACAGTAGGGGCGGCTGGTAATACGAGCCGCCCCTACAAATGCGTCGATTTATAGGGGCGGCTGGTATGTAGAGGCGGCTATTATCAGCCGCCCCTGCTGTGTCCATTTGTAGGGGCGGCTGAATCACCAGCCGCCCCTATAAATGCCCGCTGTATATATAGCAGCCACCTTCTTCATGACTTCACTTTCCCCAAACTTTTCTCTTCCACCGAGCTACAACCATTCGCTGCCCCAACCCTCTCCTTCGCCTCACCGCTCGAAGCTATCCGGCGGCCACAGTGCCTTCCGCTCACAGCGCTGCAGCCATGGGGCATCCCCATCCCCTCTCCTGCTCGGTTGCTCCTCTCCGCACCACAGACATTCGTCGCCGTGCCGCACCGTACCCATCGGCCACTGCCACCCCTGCCACCTGCGCTGCCGCCACCAATGCCCGGTGTCGCTGTGGGCGGCCCAAAGCCATCGGCCAACGCTGGACGCCTAGTCCAGTGGTACCACGAACCTCCGACTGCCAAGGGGCCGAGCGAATCTGCGTCGGGGCTGAGTGGATCTGCGTTGGGACGCCGCCAACCGGGGGTCGGGGAGCTCAGCGGTCGGGCACTGGGCGGTGAGCAGCAAGCGGTCAGCCTTTTCCGTTTATCCTCTCCCTCTGAACTCATCCCTTAAGAGGGCTTCAGATCTGAGCATACCCATTAGTGTGTAGGGTATTGGTGCCTAGATTTTGGTGTGAGCAACTGGAAATTTGTTTATGCTCTGTACACCAGCTGAAGCTTCTCCAACATTGACGGTAATGTGTAGTTTTGCTCTTTCTTGGCGCAATTTATTCTTTCTTGTATGGCATTTTTTTTAGTTTTGGTTTGAAGTAAATGAATCATGAATGGTTCCTTTTTGTCTTGTTTCAGATGTAGGGAGGGGTTGGAGATGCTCATGCCAACCAACTTGGGCAACGATGATGGTCATTTAGTAGCCTTGTATTGTGTGGTGAGTAGCCTACTCAAAGCATGTGTGCTGGTATTAGCATCTGCATATTGCCATCCAAGAACCTGTTAGGAAGCACTAAGAGTTTCGTATATGTTGAGGTGTGGAAGCAAGTCCTATGTTCTAAGAGAGCTGCAACGATTGGGGTGAGGCAGAAGAACATGAAGCAATGATGCCAGCGCAGAATGGGCATGTCGATGGACATGAGTGCTTTAACAATGTCACCTTGGTCAGTTCCTAATTCTTTTAATTTACTATGCACAATGATGATTCATTACACATTTATTTTGTCTGATAGAAATGTAGATGTAAAGGCATTCTCCTATTGATGTGTATCCTGACGTGCAGTTTATTTGTCCTCACTAAGTTGTGCCTTATTACAAACATGGAGCTTCTACACAGTGCCATCCAACACCGTATGTCCTAGGCCTTCCCCATCTTTGCAACACGATGGTGAGATCCCTGGTTGTGCTTGGTTCTGCTGTATGGTGCACAGATTATTTTTCTCTAATGCAATTCTCTATGTGTTATTTACAATAATTGGATAGGAAATTTTCCAAAATGAGTTAAGCTTCTTAGTAATTACTAATATTCAACATATTCAGAACTTGCCAATCAAACCAGGGAAAAATCCAAAATGAGATGAGCTTCTTAGTAGTTAATAAAATTATAAGATCATTCACTCTGTAGTCTCTACCCTCAAATGAATCATGCCAAGACTTACTGTAAAAGCTGATGACCATGGGTGAATATACTATTATACTCATTTCTAATATCATACTAATATGGGTGAATTCTTTTATAAAACAAATCTGGTGTACAGTTTTTATTAAGTATGCACTACTATTCATTTTTGGTAAGTTACCTTGCACACTTCCTTATAGTTAACTTCTATAGGATCTCATGCTCATGCTATCACTACCACAAACCGTTTTTCTCTCGACTCTGATGTTTTTATCTCATATATCTTGCTGCAAAGTTGGATACCAACATTTTTTTATCATGTGCTGCAGAGTGTAGACTCTGATGTGACATGAGCTGTAAATTTCTAAGAGGTAAATTGATCTAGTTCTCTATTGTTGCCATTTTTTCTGCCTACAGAACTGGTTTTTGCCTTCAAAGTTACGGATCCTGTATTGAGCTGTAGCGGTATTGGTGCTTCTAAAGTAGTTGCTAGTCACATTATTCTTAGAAAACAAATCTACACAATCATCGATCTCAACATTATTCTTATTTTTTTGTGGAGAGAACTAAATCTCAACATATATTCTAATGAGAAATCGTCGATCTCAGATTTGTCCAGGGGCTACTGCCATATCCTTCCAGACCTCACTTAAACGATAGATATTTTAAATAGCCAATAAGTTTTTCCTCTGATATCTTGCCTTACATCGCTATAATTGTGATGATGTTCTTCTCATAAAAAAATTGAGACTTTAGCTGTTGAATAATTAGTAGGGTGTGATGATATTGTATGGACTGTTGTGTGTGATAAACTGCTTTAGTTATCATTAGAATGCTTGTTAGTTACTATTTTAGCAGGCCACTTGAGGTACAGTTCTACTTTGGTCAATTATCTGATTGCAGCCTTATGCCCAAAACATGTATGGATCATATTGGTACTTTCCTTGCAGCTCATTTGTCAAAATTTTCAAATAGGCATACCACCATAATTAACTAGCCCTTTTGAATCACAATACGTGTTACATCACTGGTGATATGGTTACCAGCCTACAACTAGACCATTCTGAAATTTTTATGTTTCTACAAGTATTGATTTACTATATATGTAGCAAACATGAATATAACTCTTCTTTCCACATTTCATGGTTCATGTGTGAAATGTAAATATATATGTTCTGGTCGAATTTGAATTATAAATTTGAGTTTTTTTGTAGAAAATATACTGTAGGCGCGGTTCTAGACTGAACCGTCTCTACAAACAGGTATTATAGGGGCAGCTGGTACTATAGCCGTCCTTATAAATCGATTTGTAGGGACGGCTGATAACACCAGCCGCCTCTACAAATCGATTTGTAAGGGTGGTCTGGGAACCACCCCTATAAATGCATGATTTGTAGAGACGGTATGGTGGGGCGGCTGGTTGAGCCGCCTCTACAAAGCCTCACCAGCCGCCCCTAGAAACCATTCCTGTAGTAGTGGTACCTGCTTGGACTGGAGCTACGAATGAATGCCTAATCGTGCATGGTGTTTGAGGGTTGGACCCGGATATCCGGCATCCGGGTTTGACCCAGATGGACCCGTGTTTGGTTGAGGAGCCATGTAGGTTTGGGTCCAACTCAGGAGGGAATATACCCTCAGATGCGGGTTGGAATGGTCCCTTCGATTCGATGAGACAAGCTCGACCCACATGCACGTCGTTCTGCTCCATCTCACAAGGGTGACTATCCAGCTCGAGGAGGTGACGGTAGGTGCAAGCGCTCGGGCAGGTGGCAGCGGGTGCGAGCGAGCTCGAGGAGGGGGCAGCGGACGTAGGCGTGCTCGGGGAGGGGGTGGCCAGCTAGTGTTAATGGTGTGAAAGTGTCATCCGTTCCATCCTTCTCCACCCTTCCAACCAAACAAAAAACTGAGTTCAACCCAAGCCCTTAACTAAACATGAGATAGGTTCAACCCAATCCAAAAAACTGGGTTGGACCCGACCCAACCCACATGGGTCCCAAAACCAAACACATGGTTATCTTATCTCAGAGGTCCCAACAATGTAGCCTCGGCACATTACTTCCCATGAGATGTATTAAATAATATAAATCTTTTAAATTCTCAAAAAATCAGAAAGATTCGACCATCAATCTAGTAGGCTCTAATTAATATAATAGTCATTGGATGTTTGGAACCATTCTATTTTGCAAGTAATTACACAACTTTGCAATTATGAAAGTAACCCATGAACATCTACCTAAACTACTTCATATGCTGATATGAAACATAATCTAAATTAACCTTAAATTCGCATATAATCATGCACTTGACATTATGATAGATAATCTATATAACCTCATAAATTTGCATCTATAATACTATAACATCCTCGGTGTTACACTATAAATCAATTACTAAAATATGTCATGAGCATCATGTTATGTGTTAATGCATGTGTTGGAATGCTTTGATGAAGTCTTGTAATGCAAAATAATTAATAAAATGTAAATCAGAAGGTTATTCCATGATTCACGTAATTATCAAGTAGAGTTGTAAATGATATAAAACACCTATGTGACAAATAAAGTTGAAGGTACAAACTTTGTAGATGGCAATGAAATACTTGTTATTGAAAAATATTATTGTTAGGTAGTATTTCTAATATCTTAGAGATGGAACTTGGATTAAAATTCAGCCCAAGACTTAGCAAATTTTCAAAGTTGAAAACGGTGTCACAATGCTATATTAGCGAATTAATTCTAGAAAAAATAGCTAAAGGCTTGTGCTATATTTTTGCTTGGTGGGTTGCATCCAAGTAAGTACTTGTCAATGGTTTAGCGGTTGGTTTAGTTAGTATGTGCTTTGATCATCAATTAATTGCTACAAAAAGCTAGAAAATGATGTTTGGGCGCCGGTTGACAGCACCAACTTGACATGCTCATATTTTCTTTTATAGTCTACCTTGGTCCATGTATATTGCTCCATTCAATAGCCCTAGGTACCATCTTCAGCTCGACCAGGTTGGTTGGGTCATAACCGAGTTAGATGGGTCGTGGTTGACGCTTTAAAAACCGTACACAACACGGCTCGATCGGTTTCCTGGTGTGGGCGCGGTCACCGTGCCTCGAGGGCACGGTGTCGGCGCGCCCGATGCACGCACGACGCCACGCTCAGCAGGTCGCTGAGGGCCGGTTGGCCTGGCCGCATGGTGCCGTTGTCGTCGCGGGCCCGACGCCCTGGCCGATCCGTTGCCATCTGGCTGCCCTGTCATGTCATGCCGTTGTCATCGTGTCACGTTATGCCTGCATGCCTATGCTGCGCTGCCTCTCCCTAGCCGGGTGGATGCCTCCGCACGTGGCCATGCACGTCGTCGCTGCGCCATTAATGGCGCTGCAGCGAGCGGGCCATGGTCTGTCACCGACGCACATGCTCGTCCCCTGCGCTTGGACGAGGGTCCCTCGGCCACGGTAACCACAACCCACCAAGGCTTGCACCAGTCGAACCCCTGACCGAGCCCGCTGGCGTCCCGTCCGCCCGTGTGCCCCTTCCTTTTCCCCTGTTGCTGCTGCTATGCCACGACAGCGCCTAGACGCGAGAGAAGCCTTTTATTAATTCCTCACATCTACACATGCGCTCTCTTGTCCTCTCACCGCCTGTGCCATCCGCAGCCTTGATGACGGTCGGCCGGGAGCCAATTTTGGCGTTTCTGCCCCGGCGAGCCGTTAAGGCCGCACTGGCCGTGGGCGTGGGTAGCTCGCTCGCCATTCGACCACTGTCCAATTCGTCATACCACTACCTTCGCCTAGCTCTTTACTTTGCCCACGCACCACGGTCTAGTCGCTACTGGCTCGCCTTCATCGCTGATGTGACCTTGTCACCGCGGTGCGACCGCCTCCCACCGGCGCACGTGGCCAGCTTCCCGTTGTCACCCTCCGTTTCAACCATCGCCTCGGTCGTCTTCGCTGTAAGCCTCTGATGCTCGTATGCCAGCTTGTCAGCACCGTAGCCTACTTAGTTCACCGAAACGGCTACGCCAGTGTAGCTCCTCCCAGTAGACCCTGCAACCCCTAGCAGCCACTCATCGTCGTAGTTTAAGCCTAAGGTGTAGGTCGGCCCCTTGGATCGATCGGCGCGAGTCTCAAGTGGCCAGCATAGCCACGTTATGCCGGCGGATGCCACGCCGTCGTGCGCTCAGTTGTCGGGGAGCTCATGTGGTGAATTAGAAAAGACTCGGGGGGTTAAGTGGGGACGTCAGTGACAGTTAGGAATAGTAGAGAGGATCGTGGGTGAATTTGATGGGAAGCTGAGGGGTCTTTTGTAAACGTGCCTGCACACGGGCCTTCCCCGTCGTGGGCAGCATCGTGTGGGTCGCGCCAGCAGGCCGCGCTCACGCGTGCGCTGTGCCGCGTGGGCCGCGCATTGCGGGCCACGCGGAGAAATTGGTTTTCTTTTTTTCTAGGGAATTAGTAAATGATTTTCCAATTTAGTTTTGAGCTAATCTTTAGCAAATTATATAAAATCATGTAGGTGTCCAAAAATTATGTAATAAATTTTGTTAGATTCCTAAATTCGTGATCTATCTATTGGTGTAGTTAGTTTACAGTTATCTGTGAGGATGTTAGGTTCATTAATTCATTTAGAAAAGTTTAGCATTATTTAGATTAATATTTGTAGGAATTTTTGTGGGAAATTGGTAATAGCTTTGACCATTAAATTTTTACAGTAGGATCATTGTATTATTATGTACTCATGGTAATTTTTGTAGCCTTAGAATATGTTGAGAAATATGGTAGCTAAGTACTCCTTGTTGTAATATATAAGAAATCGTTAATAAGAGTAAGAATATATTTTAGTTGCTAAGTAGCACCTGTAGGCGAAACCCTACTGGTTTGATGGGAGTGATGATTAGCTCGATATCTAGTCATTAGAGCTAGTTAGTGGCTTAGTAGATGTATTCTTATTTTAAGAGTTGCTGTTGCCGTATTATTAAGTGTTGCATCATCATTACAATTATGTAGATAACGAGTTGGTAGAGTTTGCGACCGCGGGCGAGCAGGAGTACGAGGAGGTAATTGAACAGTATGAGGAGGAGATTCTCGTATAGGAGGGAGCCCCAAAGCCACCAGCGACTGACTTTGCTGGCACCCCGCCTGACCAAGACAAGCCCCGGTGCATAACCCTTATTTTGAATAATCACTGGAAATATATATATGATGTGCATTTATGTTATAGGAGTTATATTGAAACTACATGCATAGATATATCTACCTATGAGTCCTACTAGCTATGGTCGAGTAGCTATTATGCTTAGGTTTTTCGGTAGCATGAGTAACCTGCCGTTACTCACAATATGTGATTATTATCACTCTCATGATAAAATGGTGAAAGGAAAAATGGAGACCGTGCAGGGATATAGTACGGGTATTGGTGGGTGTAAGAGGTTGTGTCCCACGGCCAATGGGGCATAGCTTGGTTACACTGTTTTCCCTATCCATGTTGGTTAAGGACCGGCCGTTGCATTTGGTTCTAGTCAAGTCATAGACTTATTATCCTGAGCACATACTTGTTTATGGAAACAGGAAAGGCTCGCTGCTCTCTTGTCATGGGTTCCGGCTCTTTCCGGACCGACTGATTGGAGGAGGGGATCGTAGAGGTCTAAGCACTACACTGAGTCCGGGACTCAGGTGTGGGGGCTTGGAGTCCAACTTTAGATAGAGACCTAGACCCTTGATAGGAGAGTGGTAGGTTGGTCCTGCTTGTGCCTGGGCTATAAGTGGGGCGTGTGTTTCAGGGTACCCAGCTAGGCACATTGATTCCCGAATCACCGGGTAATCCGGTACGGCTTGTCTATAGTCTAGCACCGTAGTAAGAACTGAAAGATGAAAAATGATAAAATGGATCTGTTTACTCAACTCTTGCTTGAAAGTAGAACATGTGCTTACATAGAATGGCTAGATAATGAATTAATCATGACTGCTAAAAGAAATATACATAAGGATTCACTACTAGTATTGCTTTCCGTAAAAAGGAAACCCAGCAAACCATAAAGCTTACCATATCCTTTGGAGTCAGGAAATTATTCCCAATACTCAGGTAAGTCTTGTCAGTACATTGTGTACTCAGAGTTTATTTACCCTGTTGCAGGTGCAGCTTGAAGAGTAGCTGTTGTGTGGAGGATTCTTCTGGTGGACACAAATGGATCCTTGTATTATACCGTTAGATGTTATTGTAATTCCACTATTTAAATTCCACACTCTGAACTTGGTACTGTAATAATGTATTTCTAAGAACTCTAGTTGTATGAAATGGACTAAGTATTGTAAGCTAGTTCTCATTATTGAATCTTGGAGGAAAAACGTGGATTATTCGAGTTCTCCCTTAGGGTGTGCTCGACGGAACCGTCCGATGTAGCCAGTTTTCGGGGTGCTTAGTGTCTGGTGGAAGACGAGCGCCTCCGGAAGCGTGCTATTCCGGGTGGTTCTACCACAAATACCCGGCATTATTAAAAATAAAATGTCCTATCAAATCTCTCTTTGTATGTGTGGGTGTATGCGTTTGTGCGTATTTATTTCTAGATTACTCACGTCTATCAATATCAATATATTAAAAAGATTAAAGTAAACAACACGTATACTAATTATACTAAGTAATTATTAAAATTGGATTAATATCCATGACATATAATTTATTAAAATTGTTAATTTAAATAAATTTGTTTATTTTAATTGAAATGTTGGACATGTCTATATTGGTAGTATAATTGTAAAAATGCTATTTATTAACAAAAAAATATTTCTACACGTATAATTCTTTGATAACTAAATTCAAACATACATATTAAGAAGTGACAGAGGTTAGTACAAACCAATGGTGGATATACCTTCATGGTCTTTGAGACTCCTTTGAAGTAAAAAGTGATTCTAAGGCTTAAATATTAATATCCTCTTACTGTTGGCGACACTATTGAATCCTAGATCTTGCCTCTAGCTCTACCTAGATCTTGTGTGGTGTGGTGCAGATTTATTAAATGATTGTTTATCTCATCATAGTATTTAAGAGTGTAGTCTATGACCTAAAATAATTTCTTTTAATAAAATATAAAAGCAAGTTAATAAAAGATACAATAAGCAGAAGAGTTTCAACTTAACTTGAGAATAGAAAATTAAATATGTAGAGACTAATAAGATCAAAATTTGGTAATCAAAATCTAGATTCATCATGTCATCGGGCAAGGGCTAGAACAAGATCCACCATCCACCATAATTTATGCTAAGCTTTCAACTATAATGAAGGCCTTGTTTAGATTACCTCAAAATTCCAAGTTTTTTCGCTCTCTCTCCATCACATTAATTTTTGGACGCATGCATAGAGCATTAAATGTAGGTAAAAAAAATAACTAATTGCACAGTTTGGTTGTAAATCATGAGACGAATCTTTTGAGCCTAGTTAGTCCATGATCGGACAAAGTTTGTCAAATACAAACGAAACGTGCTACAGTGTCCAGATTGCAAAAATTTGCAATCTAAACAAGGCCGAAGATACATGGATGTGCCATTCAAAGGGGTGGGGGGCTATAGATATGGATAAAAAACATATAGATTATTTGTGTATTAATAAGTTTATCATGACTTGATAGGAATTGCAGAGTATCTATATTCCCGTTGAAAATTGAATAAACAAAAACATATAAATTAAGGGCAGTCCCAACCTAAAAACTAGGATAGTTTTCTACATTAATTAGGATTCCAAGCAAAAATGGTGATGTGACATTGAAATTAAGGAAGAAAGAGAAGGAAACAATTTCTTAGATACGAAACCATGTCTATACGGAACCAGGATATGAAGAGACATAATAAGTAGATGACGATAGGAGAAAGAAGACTAATGTGATTGAGCAAAAAAATATTTTCAAGAAACTATCTATTGAGAAAGTGATTTCTATGTGTAATGTCTAGAACTTGGCAAGTATATAGAATGTATCTCACAGTTTCTATGTTGGCTGCCCTAAATAAATAATTTTTATTAGTTGTGATTATTAAACATAACATATATCTGCTAGTTGAAATTAATTACGAATATGTATACGCATGCAACGCGAGTTGTAGCTGGCCATAATATAGCCACGGAAGAATATATCTGCTCGTGAAGTGGGGGGCCGTGCTCCATCGTAGACGACATCCGGATGGATCGATGGAGTCAAAACCATTGGTTGGTGCCTCGCTGGCGTATCGTACCATATATACCAACAAAGACATGTGCATTATATATATATATATATATATATATATATATATATATATATATATATATATATATATATATATATATATATATATATATAGAGAGAGAGAGAGAGAGAGAGAGAGAGAGTGGCTCTACACGAACGAAGAACGTATATATTGCGTAGGGGATGGAGGTGGCGACACCCACGACACTTGCCATAAAAATACCGCGCCTGAACGAACGTGAACGGTGAACGTACGTCGAGTAGCTATAGCGCGTCCGATGATCCGCGCATGCATGTGCATATGTGGCCGCGGAATTCCATGCGTGTCCCCGGAAAGTATCGGCCGTGTCTGAGTGATCTTGCGTGCGTCCTCTAGTGCAATGCAAGCTACTAAGCTAGGGTCATTATTTGGTTACATATATAATGTATACTCCATACTATGTATGTAACTATATCATCATGTGTATATGTATATTTCATTTGCTCTGAGACACTACGGGAAACAGATCATTTGCCGAGTGCAACTTTCTTTGTCGAGGGCTAAAAGTCAGGCACTCGGCAAAGAGCTATTTTGCCGAGTATCGCACTCGGCAACGATATACACTCGGCAAAGAAGGCTTTGCCGAGTGTCAGGCACTCGGCAAAGCCAGACACTCGGCAAAGGTCCTTTTTGTCGAGTGTCGGGCACTCGGCAAACCCCAGCGCTCGGCAAAAAGCGGCGTCAGGTAACGGCCGCCACATCCCGTCCAGGTTTGCCGAGTGCCAGCGGGTAGGCACTCGGCAAACCACTTCTTTGTCGAGTGCCAGACCCTGACACTCGGCAAAGAATAATGGCAAACTATTTTTTTCCCACTTTTGAACTCCAAAATTTTTCTCAAGTCCTCCTACAGTACATGAGACTCCATGTTAAAATTTGGTATATTTTTATGGCTTTTTGCTATATTTAGTTAATTTATTTCATTTAATTGAATTTTTTCGAAAAATGCAAATTTGAACTGCACGTGCATCGAATAATATAATTTAATGATTCAAAAAATGATATTCATGGTATTGAGTGTAGTGTGAGGCCGTATCCAGGAACGGATCCGAAATTTCAAACATCTTGTTCACGAAACATGACCACGAACTTGTGGATGAATTGTTTTTAAATTCTATAAAATGCAAACAAAGTTCAAAAATCATGAAACTTGTCGAGATGTCATGATATCGTATGTGGAGGATGTGATAAAAATTTGAGAAGGTTTGGTGCACGTTATCACGTACGATGCTTACATGTGGAGATGTCCTGGTTTGTAAGCATCGTACATGATAACGTGCACCAAACCTTCTCAAATTGTGTCATCTTTTGACACTCGGCAAACATGCTCTTTGCCGAGTGCCAGATTCCAGGCACTCGGCAAAGAGCGTGCCAAATTTTTTTAAAAATGTTTGCCGAGTGCCTCTCCGCCCGGCACTCGGCAAAGTGATATTTTTTTTAAAAAAATACGATGCAGTGCGGTTTAGGGTTTAGATTTAAAAAAAGGAAAACACGTTTGCCGAGTGCCCCGATCTGGCACTCGGCAAACCGGCAGCCCTAGTCCTTTGCCGAGTGCCAGATCGGGGAACTCGGCAAACGGCCCATCCACACTCAAACCGGCCAACCGTTACCTCCCTCCCTCCCACACACGCACACACGCACACACGCGCGCCGCCGTCCCGCCCCGCGCCGGCCGGCCCGCCAGCAAACCGGCAGCCCTAGTCCTTTGCCGAGTGCCAGATCGGGGAACTCGGCAAACGGCCCATCCACACTCAAACCGGCCAACCGTTACCTCCCTCCCTCCCACACACGCACACACGCACACACGCGCGCCGCCGTCCCGCCCCGCCCCGGCCGGCTCGCCGTCCCGCCCGCCCCGCCCAGCGCACGGTGGCGCGCCCCCACCGGCGTGCCCCCACCGCCTTCGCCCGCCGGCCTGCCCACACCGGCGCGCCTCCGTCGGCCGCCCCGGACACCATGGCCCGTCGGCGCCCGCCGCTCCAACCCCGTGGCCCGCGCCCTGGCCCACGGCAACGCCGCCCCGGCCCTCTCGGCGCGACCCCAGCTGTCCTCGGCGCGCACCCGACCGCCACGGCCATCCTCTCCCCATCCCCAGCGCGCCTCGGCCAACCCCGACGCCCCAACACCCTCCCAGCCCCCGACACCATAGGTGAGTAGTAGAGTAGCAGTGGTAGTATGTTTTAGTAGAAGTAGAGTTCGGAAGAGTAGTAGTAGTAGGTGGTTGTGGTGGTGGTAGTAGTAGTACAGTAGGTGGTTGTGGTGGTAGTAGTAGTAATAGGTGGTGGTGGTGGTGGTTGTTGTAGTAGTAGAAGAGTAGAGTGGCGGCGGTGGTGGTGGTTGTAGTAGTAGAAGAGTAGAGTGGCGGTGGTGGTGGTGGTTGTAGTAGTAGAAGAGTAGAGTGGCGGCGGTGGTGGTGGTTGTTGTAGTAATAGGTTCTTTGCATATCTATGACCATATCTGTTTTGGATTGTCCATATTTTTTGGACAGCCCGCGATGCGTAGATGGGTTAGTTTTCATGGTCTGTTCCGATCCGAGATAGAGTTTCGGCATCACCTCCCTATTGTTCTCCGGATACGCACTCTTCTTTGGCAGGACGTGTATCTGAGAATAGCGGGGAGGTGCTGCCAAAATTCTGTCTCGGATAGGAGTAGAGCATGGAGACTAACCTCATCTACGCATTCGCGGGTGGGATTAGGACCTATCCTCACCTATTAGACAGTAGGAACACCATGTAGATGCAATTGATGGTTACTTTGCTTGGTGATACATATGTTAGAGGATGGATGACCGTCAGTGGATGTACACGGGCCGAAGAAGTCAGAGTGATTACACCAATGAATGGATGAACAAGACCAATGCTTTCTTGAACAGTGCATTTGGCAAGGTTGCTAAAGGACATTGCCTAGTTTTGTGTCCCTGCAGCAAATGTGGAAACAGAAGAAGGGTAAACAAGGTGGAAATGGGTAAACATCTTGTGAAGAATGGATTTACGCCAGACTACACCTGATGGGTCCACCATGGTGAAGCCCATCGTATGAGAGAGGAGGTGGTGAGACCACGGGTGGAGGTTTTTGATGCTGATGCCAGGGTAGCAGACATGTTAGATGACTTTCACCAAGGACAGTTTGATGAGGGACGTGAGAAGGAGGAGATGGAGGCAGCCACATAGGCGTTCTACGACATGATGGACTCGGCACAGAAATCCCTTCACAATCGGTCAACGGTGTCTCAACTGGATGCCATTGGACGCTTAATGGGGTTGAAGTCCGAGTTAAACTTGAGTCGAGAAGGCTTCGATAAGATGTTGGCCGTGATTGGCACCCTGCTTCCGGAGGGCCACATTCTACCAAAGAGCATGTACGAGTCACAGAAACTCCTTCGTGCACTTAAGATGTTGTATGAGCAGATATATGCTTGTCCGAAGGGGTGCGTCCTATTTAGGAAAGAACATGAGCATGCAATGTTCTGTCCAAAGTGTAAGTCCTCCAGGTACCTAGAGGTAGACTCTGATGATGGCCAGAAGAGGCAACTTACGATCCCCATGAAAATCCTACGGTACCTTCCGTTCTTACCGAGGATCCAACGGCTATATATGATCGAGGAATCCGTGAAACAGATGACATGGCACAAAAATGGCAATGGTACAATCCTGACAAGATGGTACATCCATCAGATGGTGAAGCTTGGATCCGCTTTAATGACAAACATCGTGACAAAGCAAATGAGGCTCATAATGTACGTGTCGCGCTGGCAACAGATGGGTTCAATCCTTATGGAATGATGGCTGCCCCATACACATGTTGGCCCGTCTTCATTATCCCCCTTAATCTCCCCCCCCCCCCCCCCGTGTCTCCTTTCAATGACATAACGTATTCTTGTCGTTGATAATTCCTGGACACCCAAGGAGTAATATGGGTGTGTTCATGGAGCCTGTGTTTGATGAATTGGTCCATGCTTGGGACAAAGGGGTATGGACATACGATGGAGCTACAAAGACAACCTTCAAAATGCACGTTTGGTACCACTACTCCCTGCATGATTTCCTGGCATATGGGATATTCTGCGCCTGGTGTGTTCACGGGAAGTTCCCATGCCCAATATGCAAGGAAGGTGTGAGGTTCATTTGGTTACAGAAGGATGGCAAGTATTCATCGTTCAACAGACATCGTCAATTCCTACCTCTTGGCCATCCATTCAGACAAGACATCAAGAACTTTATGAAAGATGTCAAAGTGACAAACCCTACACCACGGATGATGACTGGTGCCGAGGTTCATGCTCAGATAGATGCTCTCGTGCCCAATGAAGAAGGTGGTTTTGTGGGATATGGTGAGCAACATATGTGGACTCATATCTCGGGCATGACGAGGCTCCCCTATTTCGATAACCTTCTTCTGCCACATAACATTGATGTAATGCACACTGAAAAGAATGTCGCCAAGGCACTTTGGGCAACACTCATGGACACTGAAAAGTCTAAGGACAACCCTAAGGCTAGAGTGGACCTGGCAACGTTGTGCGATAGACCAAATCAAGAGATGCAGCCTCTTAGTCGTGGCAAGACCTAGAGAAGGCCTAAGGCCGATTTCGTCTTGAAAAAGGACCAAAGGAGGGAAGTACTTGAATGGATCTAGACGCTAATGTTCCCTGATGGGTATGCAGCGAATCTAAAGAGGGGAGTGAACTTAGGCACTCTGCGAGTCAACGGGATGAAGAGTCATGACTACCACATATGGATTGAGCGGCTTCTTCCGGTGATGGTTCGAGGCTATGTCCTGGAGCAAGTCTGGCAAGTGCTGGCAGAGTTGAGCTACTTATTCCGCTAGCTTTGTGCCAAGGAGCTCTCTCGGACCATCATTGATGACTTGGAAAAAGCGACACCCGTGTTGCTCTGTAAGTTGGAGAAGATCTTTCCACCCGGCTTCTTCTTGCCGATGCAGCATTTGATTGTGCACCTCCCGTATGAGGCACGGATGGGGGGCCCATGTAGGACTGTTGGTGCTATCCAATCGAGTGATGTCTGAAGATTCTTCGCAAAAAATGTAGAAATAAAGCCAAAATTGAGGCTTCCATTGTAGAGGCATACATTCTAGAGGAGGTGTCGAACTTCACAGAGAAATACTACACTGAGAACCTTTCTAGCGTTTATAATCCACCCCCTCGTTACAATGCTGGCGAAAATGAATCGAACCTTAGCCTTTTCCAAGGGCAACTCAGAAGTGCAAGTGCATCGACCACTAAGCAATTGAAAATGAAGAGCGGCGCAGTATCATGCTATATGTGTTGACCAACCTTGTCGAGGTGTAGTCGTTCATTGGGTAAGTTATGAATGAACTTGTTTCATTTCGCCATATGTCCTTGTTTCTTCGTCCAACCCCCTTGTTTCTCGTTGGTACAAGGAATTTCTTCATCAATCCTGGCATGGATCAAGGCAACCTACCCTACAAGAAAATGATACCCTTCTTTCACAGGGTGCGAGACCAGAGAGCCCCGATTTCATTTGTTGGTTCAAACAGAAAGCCCAAACTGATGCGCCTATAAGTGACGAGCTGAGACAGGTTGCAAACGGCTGTGTCATTAGGGTCAAGTCATTTACCGGTTATGACGTGAATGGATATCATTTTCACACAGCAAGCTACGAGCAGAGTCGGCCCAATCGAAAAACCACAAACAGCGGAGTTGTTACGCCCGGCACTGATGGACTCGACTATTATGGAAGAATTGAAGAAATCTACGAACTATCATTCTATGGTTCCAAACCTCTTACTCCTATCATATTCAAATGCCACTGGTTTCATCCTGGAGTAACGAGACGGACCCCTAAGCTTGGGCTAGTCGAGATTCGACAGGATTCTATCTATCCAGGAAAAGATGTCTACATTGTGGCTCAATAGGCCGTCCAGGTTTATTATACATCATACGCATGCAAAGACGTCGAGCATCTTAAGGGTTGGTCTATTGTGCACAAGGTATCCTCTTCAAGTGTCTACTTGCGAGGTCCCGCGAGCCTCCCATAGGTTCCGCTTCCTCACCAACGCCTAGTGATTCACTCCAAAAGGCAAAAGTAAGTAACTTTATATGTTATCACCACTACTTCATATGATATGATAAAAAAACTAATATTTTTTCTTAATCACTTATGCAGGAACTGGGTGGTTGTGTCGGGTGGTAGCGCACGGCTAGTCAATGGCATCCTAGGTCTTCTGTGCAGGCAACACTTTCCCGGCATTGTCACGTACGCATCGAAGACGGAGCCAGCCTACTCGTTTGACCACTACGACGTCGCCCTCGATGCGGAGTACCCCAATAAGGCGGCGCGGGTGAAGGCAGAGTTTTGGGTAAGTCTCCCTCGCACAACATTGCTCAATACGTCGCATTCATTAGACTTTTCTTGAAATAATGAATGGATACATCGCTTTTGTATGCAGACTTATTACAGATGCGAGGAGGGATTTGAGGCCAGGGCGGAGCAGGTGACTACCAAAGCCCATAAAAAACTTGTCACCGACATGCATCACGAGGTGCGCATCCAGGCCATCGTAATTTACTACGGGTCGAAGCTTGGAGAGAGGAAAACCAAGAAAGACGCAAGAGAGATGCAGCTGACCCGGGAGCAGTACCTTGAGGTAAATGAAGAACATCAATATTGATTCGTTTTGGGATTAAGTTGGTTTAATTTGATCTTCTTATATGTCCAATACTTGATGACGTGTAGATGATTCCCTGGTGGTGCCAAGCGTATCTCGAGTGCTGAGCAATGATGGTGGAGGGGTGGTTCACGGAGGAGTACCTCAAGATGCACAGGGATGCCCGGGACCGTCGTTTGTAGATGCAAGGTCCAGCACACCATCAAGGCAACCGTAGCCTTGCCGGATACAAACAAGCATGGGTACGCCAATTCATTTTTTATTGTGATGCTCAGTTCTGCCTGATTTCTAATCATCATGCTATCTTTCTCGCAGTCGGCGTCACATAGTGGCCAGGCTTGCTCGGACTTCCAGGCATGGTGTATGGCCCACAAGGGCAAGGCGACGTTCGACATCTCCTTCAACCTGGAGGACCCGCCCGAGACATACACGAACCGGAGCGTCCACTCCCGCATCAGTTAGTACACTGAGGTGGCGAGGTCGCTCCATGGGCCAGACCACGATCTGAGCACCCAGGACTTCGATGGAGAGGCCGTCATGGGGGCGGGGCAAGGCAAGAAGCATAGGCGGTTTTGGCTTGGCGACGGCATCATCGACAAGGCCTCTACTCTCTCTCTCTCTCCCAGATCTGAGCACGGAGCACGAGCGAGAGCCCGGCCATTCGCACACGGCTGACCGCTGCACAGCACCGGGTCGACGCACTCGAGGTTATTCCTGTTTTACTCGTCATACATTGATCTTTACATACTAAAACATTAGAGTGAAATATTGCAGGCCCGGCTGGAACAAGAAATGATGCAACGTCAGGAGCTGGAGGTCGGGCAGCAGAGGATGGCGGCCCAACTGGAGGCCGAGCGGGCCGAGCGGCAGGCCCAGGCGCAGAGGCTGACGGACATTACGGAGTTCCTATAAGGGCTTGGGCAACGTGTGGGCTTCTCTCAGCCAGCTAGGCTGTTGGTTCCACCTCCGCCTCCACGTCCTGCAGCTGCAGCTACTCCTGTGAGTATGAAAGTTTTTTTATTTTCGCTTGTGCTTTGCTTGTATGGCCTCTACCTTCCTAGATTAGCTATCCAAATAATCTTGTCTCACATGCAATTTTTTCTCCTTTGTGCAGTCTTCATCTGACGGTGGTTCGAATAATCCACCTCATGCACCTCCGAATGATGGAGCTAGACCTTCATCACAGTTGCAGTGGCCGAGATGAGTGCACGTTGTATTTTTTTTTATTTGTTGTTCACTTGGTGATGGACTTGTGATATACTTGTGATGCACTTGTTGACTTTGATGGACTTGTGATGGACTTTGTGGATTTATTTGGATGAACTTGAGCACTTATTATTATATATGTGATATATATTGTGATGGATGTTATATGTGTGGATGGATATGTGGATGGATGAGATATATATGTGATGGATGAGATATATATGTGATATATGCTTGTATGAATTTATTTGTCGTGATGGAATGTAAAAAAATTAAAAATTACCGTTTTGGGTCACTTTGCCGAGTGTTGCACTCGGCAAAGGACCCCGTTGCCGAGTCCCATGGTCATAGCACTCGGC
Organism: Miscanthus floridulus; assembly: GCF_019320115.1. NCBI lineage: Eukaryota > Viridiplantae > Streptophyta > Magnoliopsida > Poales > Poaceae > Miscanthus > Miscanthus floridulus. Next base: position 148,000,439 of record NC_089582.1, on the reverse strand, counting down.
AAAGCTGGAAACGTCCATTTTTCCAGCTTTGCCGAGTGCTATGACCATGGTACTCGGCAAAGAATTTTTTTTAAAAAAAAAGTTTCAAACTTTGCCGACTGCCGGCCAGAGGGTACTCGGCAAAGAATTTTTTTTAAAAAAAATCAAACTTTGCCAAGCGCCGGCCAGGGGGCACTCGGCAAAGATTTTTTTTAAAAAAAAAATAAAAAACCTTTGCTGAGTGCCTGCAGGGTTGGCACTCGGCAAAGCGACCGTCAACGGGGCCGGCGCCGTGACGGTCGCTTTTCTTTGCCGAGTGCCCCCGAGGCTCTCGGCAAAGCCTTTGCCTAGTGTCCGATGAAAGACACTCGGCAAAGAGGTGCCGATCAATTTTTTATCATGTGTTCTTTGCCGAGTGCCGTACTTGGTAAAGGCTTTGCCGATTACAATTTAACCTTTGCCAAGTACCTCAGGCACTCGACGAAAACCTGAATCCAGCAGTGAGAGGGACGTCTCGATCGATACCGAGTGGACGTACGCAGCGAGGTTTTGTTAAGTCGACGACGATCTCGACAACGAGAATCATGCATGCATCATGGACAGCAGGACAGTAAATAAATCCGATAGGAACAAATTGAACAGCTACTGACTGACTACGTACTCGCGAGCACTCAACACACGGCAGGTATAATAATCCTCGTCACAAAAAGGAAAAAAAAAACACGGCAACTACGATCATAGCCATGATGGACGATCATGTGTCGTCCTCTGACGTACATGTCGCGCGACGCATGCATGCATGCGGCCGGCGCGGTCTACGTACGTGATGCATGGCTACAGAAGGACACCGCTGGACACCGTTATACGTACGTGTCACGACAGCACAACTGCACAAAGCGTAGCGGCGTGTGTAGAGAGTAGGTAGCTAGTAGAGATCCCGTGCGTGCCGGCGCCTGCTCATGCACCAGCCCGCCGCGCCCGCGGCGCAACGCAACGCGCACGCGCCTGACGCGCGGCCGGCCTACGCGCGCGTAGTCCCCGTTACCGCGGACGCGGAATCGCCAGCCCGCCTGCTGGGTCTATGTGGGAGACTTTCAGCATCTCTAGGACGTCTCAGGATACTGATACTTGTTAATTCTAGGATCATCTAGGCGTAGATCAGAGGATAATTTCTCTTCGGTTCGGGATAAAACAGAGCGTTCTTTCTAGAACATGAACTAGATAGAGAAAGAGAGAGGGAGAGAGAGGATAGAAGTCGCTGACCATCGGGCTTGGTAGAGGAGGAAGCCATGGCGACGGTGTCCGGTGACGGCGGCGTCCCGACGGTGAAGTCCAGTGACGATGGTGGGGTGACGATGGTGGGTGTCGAGGACGGTGGTGGTGGAGCTTCCCGTCGCTGGCGGCGCCTCCCTCTAGATCGGATTAGGGTTTGTAGGTGGGGTTTGTGACGGCGTCGATCAACCTTATACCATGAGCCCCGCTCCCCCACCCCCTCTTTATAGTGCGCGCGACGGGGACCCACCAACCATGATTTGGTTGGGCGCCCCCGATCAGGGTGCGAGTCAGGGTCCGACTCGGTTGTAAGACCGAGCCGGTGGAGATCAATCTAACATTCTCCCCCTTATCTCACTTTATGACTTGAACTTAAAATACTTATCTCAGCCCATTCCATCACAGATTAGTGTATAGCGTGCCTCGTCACAACAGTTAGTACCATTAGATTAACAGGTATAATGTACCTCTCTGTTTTGAAATAGATTCTCAACTAAACCCTTATTGTTCAGGAATCATAGGCTTTCCCGTAAACCCATGTCGGCTAAGTGTTCTCTAAACACATTGAGCGATAAGCCTTTTGAAAGCGGATCCGTAAGCATTTTCTTTGTACTTACATGCTCGAGACTAATAGAATGATCCCGGACTTTATCTTTCACAACATAGAACTTTATATCAATGTGTTTGGCAGCATAACTTAACTTATTGTTGTGAGCATAATATACTGCTGGCTCATTGTCGCAGACAACTTGAGTGGCCTATGAATGTCGTCGACCACTTTCAACCCGGGCATAAATTTCTTTAGCCAGTTCACCTGTCTCGTGGTCTCATAACATGCTACAAACTCGGCATACATCGTGGACGATACAATGACGGTTTGCTTGGAGCTTTTCCACAATATAGCTCCTCATACGAGAGTAAATACATAGCCTGATGTGGATTTTCTATCATCTATATTTTCCGCAAAATCTGAATTTGAATACCCCTCTATATGTAGGGAATCAGATCTTCTGTACGTTAGCATGAGGCCTTTTGTGCCTTGCACATAACGCAAAGCTTTCTTTACCATTCTCTAGTGTTCTATTCCTGGATTACTCTGATATCTGCCAAGTATTCCGGTAATAAAAGCTAAGTCAGGGCGTGTACATACTTGAGCATATTGTAAGCTTCCGACAATTGAAGCATATGGAACCGCTTTCATTTGATCGATCTTATATTGGTTCTTAGGACATTGGAATTCCCCAAAACTATCGCCCTTGACTATAGGAGCAGGTGAAGGCTTACACGCATGCATACTGTATTTTTTTAGAACCTTATCTAAGTATGCCTTTTCTAAAAATCCTAAAACCCATTTTCTTCTATCTCGGTGAATCTCTATTTCTAAAACGAATGAAGCTTCACCGAGATCTTTCATATCAAAATTCGAGGACAAGAACTTCTTCGTCTCCTGTAGTAGATTAACATCACTACTAGCGAGTAAGATGTCATCCACATACAAGATTAGGAAAATAAATTTCTCATTCTTAAACTTTCTATAAATGCAATTGTCCTCCACATTCTTTTAAAACCCAAACTTCCTTATTGTTCCATAAAACTTTAAATACCACTGTCTAGAGGATTGTTTTAATCCGTAAATGGATTTCTTCAGATGGCATCCCATACGTCCTTTTCCTTTCACGACAAAATCTTTTGGTTGTGCCATGTAAACATTTCATCCAAATTCCCATTGAGGAAAACTGTCTTTACATTCATCTGATGTAATTCTAAATCGTAATGTACCACTAACGTCATTATGATTTTAAAAGAATCCTTGCATTAGACTAGAGAAAATGTCTCATTGTAATCTATTCCTTCTCTTTGCGTGAAGTCTTTCGCCATACGTCGCACTTTAAACCTTTCAACATTTCCTTTGGAGTCATATTTAGTTTTATAGACCCATTTACAGCCTACTGTCTTGGCTCTTTTAAGATTTTTCTCTAAGTCCCAAACATTGTTGGTGCTCATTGATATCATTTCATCTTCCATGGCTTCAAGCCACTTCGATGATTGAGCGCTTCTCATGGTTTCTTCAAATGAGGTGGGATCACTCTACATTTGAAATTCTTCACTAACATATTCTTCACTAACATAGACTTCGTAGTCATCAGAAATAGCTGATTTTTAGCTCTTTGAGATCTTCAGGGGGGGCTCATTAGTTGGCGCTTGTTCCATATGGGGCTATTGTTGCTCTCTCTCATATGTGACAACAGGCTCTATAGGATCCTGAAGGACATGTTCCTCATGTTCATTTATTGTTGTTTCGCAAGAACTAACAACAGGTGCTATCACTATAGTGTCCTACACTATTGGTGCAGCAGCAACAGGTAGCGAGAAAATGGCTCCTGAACTATTGTAGTGGGCACGTATACCCGCTTCTTCTCAAAGTTAATTTCTCGCGCTACCATGCTCCCCCTAACCATCTCATCCTCCAAGAACACAGCGTGTCTTGTTTCTACAAACTTCGTATGCCTATCAGGACAATCGAAATGATAACCTTTTGATTTGTCTGGATAGCCAATGACATGACAACTGACTGTCTTGGAGTCTATCTTTCCAATGTTTGGGCTAAATACTTTAGCCTCAGCTGGACAACCCCACACACGTAAATGGTTAAGTGAGGGTTCCCTTCCTGTCCACAACTTATATGGTGTTTTGGGCACCGACTTGATTGGTACTCGATTGAGAATGTGAATGGTGGTTTTTAACGCCCCCATCCACAAACTTATCGGTAAAGTGGAGTAACTTATCATACTTCTAACCATATCCATTAATGTACGTTTACGTCTTTCAGCTACTCCATTCTACTGAGGCTCGCTCATTGTAGAGTACTGGGAGACTATGCCATTTTCCTATAAGAATTTTGCAAAAGGTTCAGGAACTTGACCATATGGGGTATGTCGACCGTAGTACTCCCCCCACGGTTGGATCTTACTATATTAATCTTTAAATTATGTTGATGTTCTACTTCAGCCTTAAATATCTTAAATTTATCCAATGTTTCTGATCTTTCTTTAATTGGATAAATATAGCCATAACAAAAATAATCATATGTGAATGTTATAAATGAATCATAATCATCCACACTTTTTACAGGAAAAGGACCACAGATATCTGTGTGAATTATTTCTAAAATTCTTGCGCTTTGTTTAGTGTCTTTCTTTATTTTCTTAACATACTTTCCTTTAATGCAATCAATGCATTGTTCTAAGTCTAAAAATTCCAATTGCGGACGAATTGATTTCTTAATCAGTCGTTCTATCCCCTCCCTCGAAATATGGCCTAAACAACAGTGCCTTAATTTCAATGATACATCATGAATTCTCTTCCGCTTATTACTTACATTCATAGACGAGGAGGCATTCTTATTTTTAGTGCTCACAACATTCACATTCTCACAAGGTGATAACAAATAAAGCTTGTCTTGTCGAAAGGCAAGACCAACACACTTATAATTAAACATAATCTTACATTGGGCATTACCATAATGGCAATCAAATTCATCATTGTCTAGACGTGAAACACTTATTAAGTTTCTACGCAAAGAGGTAAAGGACATCTATAAGCTTAAGCACAAAGCCATCATTTAATTCTAATGGGAGTTCTCCAATGGCTTCAACTTCAGCTGTGACTCCATTTTCTACCTTAATGTGTCTTTCTCCTCTTTGCAGCGTATGGAATCCCTGTAATGAATTTGCAACATGAATAGTTGCACCTAAATCAATCCACCGAGTAGATTCTACATAACTTAAATACAAGGACTCATCTATAAATGTAATCATGTCCTCACCTTTTCTCATCAGGTGCTTCAGCAACTCTGGACAATCTTTGTGGTAGTGTCCCTTCTTCTTGCACCATTTGCATGTATCCTTGTCTACTTGAACATTATTGAAGTTTGGATGGTGATCAGTCTATGGAGACTTTCCTTGTGACTTAGAAGAGGAGCTATTGTCCCACTGAGGTTTCCCTTGTGGTTTAGCATTCTTGTTGTTAAAGTTTTTCTTTTTATTTTCCTTCACATGGTTGACGGAGTCACCATGTGAGCTCTTAAGCCTCTCCTCTTCTTGCACACACATGGCAATAAGCTTCTTAATGTCCCACTTATCTGGCTATAAGTTGTAACTAACAACAAAGGTCCATACTCTTTGGACAAAGATACAAAAATCAAATGAACTAGGAACTCATCCTTGAGCCCCATGTCCATTGGTTTGAACTTGGATGTCGTGTTGCTCATCTTTAATATGTGCTACATAATCCCTCCACCAGTTTATTTCTCATTGACTAACTTCTTAATAAGAGTGCTTGCATAAGCTTTTGAAGAGCCAGTAAACTAACTCTCCACCTTCTTGAGATACTCAGTGGCGGTGGTACATTCTGGGATTGATCCTCTTATTGGATCCTCAATGGAGCCCTTAATCATCATCAAACACTTGCGGTTTGAACTATCACACTTCGCACGATCAAGGTCGTACGTACTTCATTCTTACTATTGCATGGTCATGCTCCCAAGCAGCGAAAGTTGCATCAGTCTCATTTTCTGCCCTGACCGGGTCCACGGGCTCAGTGGGACAGGGAGAGGTTAGCGCTAGATCATTGTCGGACAGCGCAAGTGCTATCTCAAGCTTCTCTCGCCATACGTTATAGTTGTCTCCTTTGAGAGACGGAATGGATGAGATAAACATCATTGGGTTGTATCCTGAAAACAACATCAGAGAAAGTGAGAAACATTTGACAAAATAATTGCATGCCCTATTTTAACGTTGGTCAAAATAAAAACATACAACATTCTTCTACATTAACTCTACATCACCGTTGGGTAGAAATAGAACTAATGAATAGAAAGACTCATGAATAAACTTATAATATTGTTATCACCAACGTTGGTCAGAAAAATAACAATACCATAATTTAACTTAAACAAATACGACTACTTCTCTAATTAAATTTCCCCGTTGGTTCTAATTTAATTAAAGGATAAACATAAACATAGTAGCGGAAACATTAAGATGAAAATTTATCTACTTTTCAGAAGTATTTTTCTGTACTCATCTACTCTCTAAAAAATTATCCCGTTGATTCAAATTTGGAAAGGGATTTAAACCTCCAAAATTCACTAAAATTCATCAAAAAATGTGCTTCTAAAAATAGATAAAACTAAACCTTTCTCACACTGTTCTCGCAGCCCAGCGACGACTTTGGCCCATGGCCTAGCCGCGCACACCGCGCTCCCCCGTGCCTAGGCCGCAACCTGGGCCTGGCCGGGATTTTCCTTCCCCGCATGGGCCTAGAACCGGCCCGGTTGTTGCCAGCCATCGATCTTCATCGGACGGCTAGCCGGCGATTTCAGTCGGAACAAAAAAACAGTGAGCCGGGCTCTTCCCAGAGCCCTAGCCTCATTTCTCCCCTCTCCCCCTCTTTCTGCACTGCACCGAGCGGAGGAGCAATGGCGGCGGCACCGCCATAGGCCCCCTCGCCGACGTGCATGTTTGCACGTGGGTGAGTGCGTCGCCGTCAAGTGGCCTTGCGGTAGTGCTCTAATGCCGAGCTCACGGCGCGGTGGAACGTCGGCGAGCCAGCGGCTCGGGCCTTTCTTCCCGCGCGACGACGGTAGCGACGGTGGTGGAAGAACTCAGGTAGGTCCTTCCTCCTCTCCGTCCACTCATCTAGGGTTAGGGTTTCATCGGAATCGAAAAATGAATCGTCTCCTTCCATTTTCTTCTCCAAAACTAAATCTACACGCTAGGGTATGGCTCTAGTACCATTGTGTCGATACGGGACCCACGGGATACCTCACAAGGAAGGGAGAAGACCTAGTCTAACTAGGATTCTTCCCATGTAATCTTAGTAGTAGTAGTATTATTCTGTAATCCTACTAGGAACTCTCATTGTAACCGACTAGGACTTTGGCCTTCTGACTATATAAAGGAGGGCGGAGTTCCTAGAGGAAAAAAAGACACACAACGCAACGCAATACTTTACAATCAATCCAACGCAAAGGCTAACGCCGACTAGACGTAGGGCTATTACTCGATCACGGTCGAGGGCCCGAACTAGGAAAATCGACTGTCTCTGGCATTTACCGTCGAGTTCTGCATACGCTGAAGCCCGAACAAACTGCCCCGGGTACCCCCATGGTAGGCTATCGGTGGTGAAACATCGACAGCTAGCGCGCCAGGTAGGGGCTTTCGGCGAATTTGCATCCGAGAGCTCGACGGACCTCGACAACATGATCTTCTCAACGGGATCAACCTTCATCTTCAGTTCATGGATCTGCGAGGCAAGCGACGATGGCAAGCTCCAAAGCCATCTCCTCGAAGATTCAGATCACCTTGAAGACCTTTTTATTTCGGCGACTACGACAGATCAACTCATCGGAAGATTCGCGCAGCTCGTGATGTCCGATCCAACTCAGATTTTGCGGCTTTGCGCATCCGACTCAAACTAAGGCTCCGCATCCGAGATGGAGTCTTACCCGAGTTCTTTCGGGAAACTGAGTTCTTTTCCGGCGGGGCTCCAGAACGCGGCCTCGGCCTATCAAGAATACAACTCAGAGTATACTCAGAGTTCTTTCAAGAAGTCAGAACCTTTTCCATTCGGACTCCACAACATGGCAAAATCTTATCTGGCACGGCCCGAAGGATCCCTCGATCCGGTGCTGAGAATGCCACTAAAAGGAGCTCAGGAAGGTCTCGTACTAACTATAACATCTCAAGACTGCATCATCCACTGGCCAGGTTCTGTTCCTGAAGACAGCGGTACCCAACTAGTCGGCATGATGGCGACAACAATTCTACCCTACCAAGAAGGAGACTCGATCTGCGACCTTGAAGCCTCTACTAAAATCATCAACAACTCCGATAGTGTGGAAACCAACACCGATAACAGACCAATTCATGCATGAGAAGTATTCATGGTTCGACGTCCTCGATCACCATTGGTCCCCCCAGAAGCACCCGACATCAGGTCATCGGATGAATCTAAGTCCAACATATCACCCTTTATCCAGGGGCACGATGGTGAGACCGAGAATCAGAGGCAAGCCAGAGAAAGAAGAAACCAATTAAAACAAGGACACCAACGCCGTGCTAGGCAGCGCAAGGAAGCTTGGATCAAATATGAGTCAGATCTGGCTGAGTACGACAGAAGAAAATTAGAACAAGAAGTCGAAGAGAGACGCGCGGCGAATACGCCCTACAATAGTATCCGAGAAGCACTAGAAGAACTCGGAGCGACATCACTTTCCAGTGAAAAACAGGAACAGCTCCGGGACCTCCTCCAGTCAGCAGCCCTAAGGATGCACGATGGAAGGGCCCGCTCAAGACTACCTGCTAGGTCAACATCTCATAGGAAGGAAGATCAAAATCAAAGGAAGTCCGCTTTTGAGAGACTTGGACCAAGTGGAAGTCACAATAGAGAAAGTAGAAGGGACCATAGTCAAAACTACCGAATCAAACAACCAAGGAAGATCAGAAATGAAGCACCCATTCAGACATCCCCGCAGAACTACTCTCACCAAAATGACAGTTGGCAGGAAGGAGGTGCTGAATTAGAATACAAAGAAGCCGGAACACATGATAGATTCCCCTATTTTGCAAACAGACTTGCTTTAATATGACTACCCCACAAGTTCAAGCCATCCAACCACTCTAAATATGATGGCAAGACCGAACCAAAGCAGTGGCTTAGGATTTACTCGCAATCGATTGAACTAGCCAGAGGAGACGACGATATCAAGACCTTGTTCTTTCCCATGGCCCTAGAAACCATGCCCCTCCAATGGTTCGACAAATTAAATCCAGGGTCAATCAGAAATTAAGAGGACTTGCAAAGAGTTTTCTGTGAAAATTTCACGGGTATCATTACGCACCCCATCACCCACGCAGAATTAAAAGGACTCAAGTAGAAAGGAGGCGAAAGTCTCAGAAATTACTATCGACGGTTTGGCGAACTACGTGCTCAAGTACATGACATCACCGAACAAGAAGTAATCGAAGCTTTCTCTCACGGAATCATGGCTAGGTGGTAATTTCAGGACTTCTGCAAAGAAAACCCGAGAAACAATGAAAAATTCAGACGCACAGTACAAAAGATGATTACTTCAGAGGAGAAGACACGAGAAAGGTTCCTGGATAGAAACAACCAAGACAACCTTTTATTATCACAAAAGTCACCGGACCAGGCACGTACAAGTTGATAACTGAAGATGGAAAAGAAGTCAACAATACATGGCACATCAGCCAACTAAGAAGATTCTACGCATGAAAACAACTCAAGGAAGAATATATATACAAGCCACAAGGGATCAACATTCATGATCAATAAAGATGGTGTTCCTCGATAGCATATGTCTTATTATGACTTAACCCGAGTTGTTTTCACTAAACACACCGGCCGAGAGCAAAAAAGCTGAAAAGATGCTTGAGCCCGCCGATGAGGATAGCTAATAAGCTAACACCCGAACCAAAAAGCAAAATGGCTGAAATTATGCCTGAGCATACCGGCTGAGAGCAAAAGAGCTGAAAAGATGCTTGAGCACGCCGATGAGGGTAGCTAATAAGCTAACACCCGATCCAAAAAGCAAAACGGCTGAAATCACGCCTGAGCATACCGGTTGAGAGCAAAAGAGCTGAAAAGATGCTTGAGCCCACCAATAAGGGTAGCTAATAAGCTAACACCCAATCCAAAAAGAAAAATGGCTGAAATCATGCCTGAGCATACCGGCTAAGAGCAAAAGAGCTAAAAAGATGCTTGAGCCCGCCGATGAGGGTAGCTAATAAGCTAACACCTGATCCAAAAAGCAAAACGGCTGAAATCACGCCTGAGCATACCGGCTGAGAGCAAAAGAGCTAAAAAGATGCTTGAGCCCGCCAATGAGGGTAGCTAATAAGCTAACACCCGATCCAAAAAGCAAAATGGCTGAAATCATGCCTGAGCATACCGGCTGAGAGCAAAAGAGCTGAAAAGATGCTTGAGCCCGCCGATGAGGGTAGCTAATAAGCTAACACCCGATCCAAAAAGCAAAATGGCTGAAATCATGCCTGAGCATACCGGCTGAGAGCAAAAGAGCTGAAAAGATGCTTGAGCCCGCCGATGAGGGTAGCTAATAAGCTAACACCCGATCCAAAAAGCAAAACGGCTAAAATCACGCCTGAGCATACCGGCTGAGAGCAAAAGAGCTGAAAAGATGCTTGAGCCCGCCGATGAGGGTAGCTAATAAGCTAACACCTGATCCAAAAAGCAAAATGGCTGAAATCATGCCTGAGCATACCGGCTGAGAGCAAAAGAGCTGAAAAGATGCTTGAGCCCGCCGATGAGGGTAGCTAATAAGCTAACACCCGATCCAAAAAGCAAAACGGCTGAAATCATGCCTAAGCATACCGGCCGAGAGCAAAAGAGCTAAAAAGACGCTTGAGCCCCCGATGAGGGTAGCTAATAAGCTAACACCCGAACCAAAAAGCAAAATGGCTGAAATTATGCCTGAGCATACCGGCCGAGAGCAAAAGAGCTGAAAAGATGCTTGAGCCCGCCGATGAGGGTAGCTAATAAGCTAACACCTGAACCAAAAAGCAAAATGGCTGAAATTATGCCTGAGCATAATGGCCGAGAGCAAAAGAGCTGAAAAGATGCTCGAGCCCGCCGATGAGGTCGTCACATTTTCCGACTACTTTGGCTGCGGTGACCAACTACTCGACAGCTCATTCCAAGTACTCGCAAGCTGATGCTCGGGGGGCTACAACCACTGGGGTCTCCTGAGCGCAAAATGTTAGGATCGCACGCTGATTCTACCACGCGGCCATCAATCAAGCTAAGTCATGGTTTAATATTTTTTTCAAATATTCTTTAATCATCATATATCTCTGGATATTATCCATATGCCTCCGTGGCTCTACTAAAGTTAATTTACCTGGGTTGCTGAGGCCTTAATCCGTGAAGCCTACTCGCCGGAAAGGGAACTATTTTCTGGACCACGTCATCAAATAAGGAGCTCGCCCACTGCTGGCTGCCTTACTTGGCCACTACTTCATTGGGTGAGACACACGCCCTGCGCTGTCTTACTCGGTTGCTGCTCTACAAGTTGCCAGGACGTCCGACTACTCGGCCACGGTGATCGACTACTCAGTTGGGGTGATCAACTACTCGACAGCTAAGGTCGACCTTGTTGTGGTGATTTGGAAATTCTAAGGTGGGGGTGATACGGGGTCTCCGGTGAGGGGACTGCCCACCCGAAGCCTTTTGACGGATTATCTAGGTTGCCTTGCTCGGATCGGATCATGGTCGAACGAGAAGATTTTGCCTCAGCAAGATGAGCACGAATATTAGGATGCACGTGCATATTTATATGTACTTTCATTACTCAAGCAAAACAAAGGAAGAGGCATAACATACAGCAGCATGCAAGAAGACATCAAGCACGCAAGCAAATTATGGAAAGTACTCGGTGGCGCAACTATATTGACTTGCAATGGTAGCCTACTGCAGTTCACGGGTTACTTGGATACACCCTTGAGAATGTCTACAAGATCCTACATATCCTCAGAAGAGGTTTTTAGTTCTTTGAACAACTCAGATTCAAGACCCTCCAACTTTTTGTTCCAAATAGCAAGAGGCTCGGGGGCTACACTCAGTGAGTGCACTTTTTTCTTCCAAAAAGCGCACATCACTCAGAAGACTTCTTCAAGACAGGAGTTTTCAAACAACATAAGCTTCAAGACCCTCCAACTTCTTGTTCTAAATAGCAAGAGGCTTGGGGGCTACACTCAGTTAGTGCACTTTTTTTCCTTGAAAAAAGCACACGTCACCAAGAAGACTTCTTCAAGACAAACCTCTTCAAGGACTCACGACAAAAAGAACCCGGACCGAGCTATATCCGAGTTCTTTTTTATAAAGAACCCGGGTGTATGCTCAGAAGCCTTTCGACGAAGAATCAGAGCAATTTCAAGACAAGACCCTCCAGCTCCTTGTTCCAAATAGCAAGAGGCTCGGGGGCTACACTCAGTGAGTGCACTTTTTCTTCAAAAAAGCATACATCACTCTCAAAAAAGCACACACCACCCAAAGATCCCAAGAAGCGCTACATGGTTTCACTCAAGAAAGCACTCGAACAACGCTTGTTCCTACTCGGCAAGACCTGAAGGAACAAGCTGAGGCTTTCAGAGCTCAACCATGAAGTGCTCGGGGGCTTGTCGATACGAGACCCACGGGATACCTCACAAGGAAGGGAGAAGACCTAGTCTAACTAGGATTCTTCCCATGTAATCTTAGTAGTAGTATTATTATTTTGTAATCCTACTAGGAACTCTCATTGTAAATCGACTAGGACTCTGGCCTTCTGACTATATAAAGGAGGGCGGAGTTCCTGGAGGAAAAAAAGACACATAACGCAACACAACACTTCATAATTAATCCAACGCAAAGGCTAACGCCAACTGGACGTAGGGCTATTACTCGATCACGATCGAGGGCCCGAACCAGGATAAATCGACTGTCTCTTGCGTTTACCGTCGAGTTCTGCATACGCTGAAGCCCAAACATACTGCCCCGGGTACCCCCATGGCAGGCTATCGGTGGTGAAACATTGACACATTATTAATTCTAGGATCATCTAGACGTAGATCAGAGGGTGGTTTCTCTTCTATTCGGGATAAAACAGAGAGTTCTTCCTAGAACATGAACTAGATAGAGAAAGAGAGAGAGAGAGGGAGAGAGGGGATAGAAGTTGTTGACCATCGGGCTTGGTGGAGGAGGAAGCCATGGCGACGGTGGTGTCCCAGTGGTGAAGTCTAGTGATGGCGGCTGGTGTCGAGGGCGGTGTCGGTGGAGCTTCCCGTTGCTGTTAGCACTTCCCTCTAGATCGGATTAGGGTTTGTAGGTCGGGTTTGTGACGGCGTCGGTCAACCTCGTACCATGAGCCCTGGCCCCCCACCTCCTCTTTATAGTGCTGCACGACGGGGGCCCACCAACCATGATTTGGTTGGGCGCCCCCGATCACGGCGCAAGTCAGGATTCGACTCGGTCGTTGGACCGAGACAGTGGAGATCAATCTAACAATACTACGTTTGATGAATCTCGCAATGAACGCTGTTGTTGTTGAGATACCGCAAACATTTATATAGAAACCTCAAATCCCTAACAAGGGCAACATATATAAATCACAAAACAACAACATTAGGATTTTATTATGACTCATAGTATCGTACCTAGGAGGAAGTTGTTTCAAAAGAGTCTAATATAGTTTATGCTAAAGAAATTTTTACAACAGCTTTATTATTGCTTTTGAGATGCAATTAGTTGTCTGCTGACTATGAATTAGTACAACTAACACCAACTGTGTTTTTCTGCTACAAAAGGTGAACATTGATTTTTGAAAGAGGTAAATGCATCGTAGACCCTTGAACTTGTCTTCGGGTGCCACTTAGGTCCACAAACTCTCTAATAGTACTTCTGACACCCTAATGTTGTTTAAGTATGTCACATAGGTCCATAACTCATCAGAACAAGGTTTTGGCCGACATGGCGTGGATAGAGCGCACATGAGCCACGCGTGAGCCTGGTTTGGGGCGTGCAAATAAGCAGAGCGATCCGCTGCATGGCGCCGAGCACGATGCGGTAGCGCACGTCCCACTCCAGCTGCGCGCTAGCGCCGCGCCGCTCGTGGAGCACCACGACTAGGCTGCCGTTGGCCATGTAGTCGTACATGAGCACTCGGGTGCTCTTGTTCTAGTAGCACCCCAGGAACCGCACGATGTTCTTGTGCCAGATAGAGCCCAGCGTGTGAACCTCCGCCGAGAACGAGTCTCGGACACGGCCGCTCATGCCGTCGTCCGCCTTGCATGTCGCTATTGTAGCCGTGTGGGTGCTGGGCCATAGCTTCTTCACGGCGATCACCTCACCGATGTCGATGCTCACGCGGTACACCACGCCGGAGCAGTCCTTGCCGATGATGTTGTCGTCCACCAAGCTCCTCACCACCTGGTCAACGGAGAAGCTCACCTTCTGGAATGGTGTGAACTACCACGGCCACGATAGCTCGCCGCCGCTCTCAGAGTCGCTACCACCGCCGCCACTGCCATTCTTCCCTCCAAAGCCCATCCGCCGCGCTCAAAGTATGCCGATCATGCCGAGGACCATCGCCACTATCGCGGTTACCAGCAGCGCGATGGCGAGCTTGAGGTGGTGCACGCGCTGGGCGTCTTCCGCCGTGTTCGTCACTGGGTGACCGTTGGCATCGATGCTCACGAAGCATACGTCCCCCGCCTTTGGTGCAGAGCCCAGCATTGCCAGTGAGGTAGGATGTCGAGAGCTGCCGGAATAGCTTCATGTCCGGGAGGTACCCGGAGAAGTTGTTGTTGGACACATTGAGCATGACAAGGTTGTCGAGCCCGGTGAGCCGCGCGAGGCTGTCGTCGAGCATGTTATACGAGAGGTCGAGCATCGAGAGCTTGCTCAGCGCGGAGATCTTGGATGAGATCGTCCCGATGAGGCCGTTCCGGCTCAAGTTCCGCGCGATGTCGAGCCAGTCAATGTCGCAGAGCTCGTCGGGGATGTTTTCGGTGAGCTCGTTGTCACTCAGGTCAAGGAGCTCTAGGTTGCGGCACTGCCTGAGCGCCAGCGGTATCGGCCCCGACAGTGAGTTGCCGCTGAGCACGAGGCTGCTCAGCGTCTCTAGCCTGCCGAGCTCGTCTAGCACGGTGCCGTTGAGCCTGTTGTGCGAGACGTCGAGCTCCTGCAGGGCGTGCACCGCGGCGAACGACTCCGGCAGTGGCCTGGTGAGCGAGTTGTTGCTGAGCTCAAGCATCTGGAGCTGCGAGCAGTTTCCCAGTTCGGCCGGCACCGGCCCGGCCAGCCGGTTGCTCCTGAGGTCGAGGAAGTTGATGCTCTTCATGCCGGACACGGACGCCGGGATGGACCCGGCAATGCGGTTACTGTCGAGGTGCAGGCGCATGAGGCTGGCGGCCTTGCCGATCTCCAATGGCAGCGGGCCGGAGAGGTCATTGGACAGGAGCAGCAGCTTGGTGAGGTTGCGGAGTAGGAAGAGGCCCGGCGGTATGATGCCGGTGAGGTGGTTGTGTGAGAGGTCGAGCGCCTGGAGGTTGGACAGAGACGCGAGCGTGGGCGGGATGGCGCCCTCCAGCTGGTTCTAGCACGCGAAGAGCACCTACAGCGCCGTCAGCCGGCCGAGATCGGGTGGGATGAGGCCGGAGATCTCGTTGGTGTCGACCTACAGCTGCACCAGCGACGTGGCATTGGCCGAGCTCCGGCGGGATGGTGCCGGTGATGTTGTTGTCGCTGAGCATGAGGTCCTGCAGCACCGTGAGCCGGCCCAGCGACGGCGGGATGGTGCTGGAGATGGAGTTGATGGAGAGGTCGAGCGAGACGAGTGAGGTGAGGTTGCCGAAGGAGTCCGAGATGGGGCCCGTGAGCGCATTCTGCCACAGCAGCAGCTTCTGCAGCTGCGGCAGCGCGTCGAGCAATGGGGGAGCAGGCCGGACAGCGAGTTCTCGTAGAGGTAGATGTTGGTGAGGTTGGAGCATTTCCCCAGCTCCGGCGGGATGGCGCCGGAGAGCGCCGTGGTGTAGATGGACAGCGTCTGGAGGCTCTGGAGCTGGCCCAGCGACGCCACGTGCGCTCTGTCCACGCCACGTCCGTGAAAACCGTGTTCCGATGAGTTATGAGTCTAAGTGACATACTTAAATAACATTAGGGTGTCAGAAGTACGATTAAAGAGTTTGTGGATCTAAGTGGCACCCGAAAACAAGTTCAAGGGCCTACGATGCATTTACCTCTTTTTGAAATAGCAATCACTCTAGGTTGATCCCCGAGAACCTTGGCTGCTGCAAGTCTCTACAATTGATCAAACAGGCCAACAACCATCTGAGCGGCTTTGCGCCCATCAGGTTGTTCAACCTTCACAGTCCTTGGATTATGGATATATTAAACAATCACTTCTGGACCTCGATGCCGGTGTAGAACTTTTACCATTGCATTTAGCAAATAGTTTCTTCAGTACTCCCTCTGTCCCAATATAAAGGACATTTTAGACTCTTGGGGGAGTACCAAGGCCACCACCAAATGACCTGCATGCCCCTACAATTGCAATCATTACATGTGCAGACAACACAGTGCAGCCACTTGCAAGGCATCGACTTGCTTGTACAATTTTCATTAAACAAATGAACATTTCAGCAAAACATAATTTTACAGCCGGCGGGAACCAAACTTAGCGCCAAAAATTAAGAGAAGCAACACAAACAAATTCAAATAGCCATTCAGGCGCCATATTTAACTTCTGGGCTACTAAAGCCACTGCCTCACTGCCCACAACTCCTCCAAACCATTCACTCACCATGGCCCTTGACTTGAATGCAACTCCAGATGAGGAAGGAGATGAGGGGCCTGATCTCAACGAGCCACCTACAAATGAACAAGATAGGAGTATCCATGATCCCTTGGAAGCAGTTGGTGCAAGCGAAATAAAAAGAGGTGATTCTTTACTTGCCCTCCTCCTTCAACATGCAGTTTAGTATGATGACTTTTGTTCTTTTTCTCTCTCTTCCCTATCTCCTAAAATGAGTTTGCTTGGATTCTGTTTCTCTTTTCTCTATCTCCTAAACTGATTTTGTGAAGGTAATTTGATGCCTTACTCCTATTGGATTTCAATTTGGTGTAGCCTAAGGTTATTTCCTGGATTCAATAGAAGTGCAAAAAATTTTAATCTACTAAGAGTTGCATCTAACCTCACCATATGTTTTGTTGCTTCTACAAAAAATTTGGTATACCAAATGCTTTTTTAGAATCTTGTCCAAAATAAACAGTACTGACAGGGAGTACATTTCATAGGGGTGGATAAGTCACAAGTGCAATTGACAGCTGCCCGCCCATTTTCTTTAAATGAACAAGAAGGAAGCGTACATGCAGGTGAATATTTCCAGCAGTTCTTGATATTTAACGAACATCAATTCTCTACAATTAAAGGGCTATCTTAGAATGCTCATTTTAGTAGCACAAATAAAGTGGTGTGTTTATGTTTGTCACCTGAAATTATTTTTTGTAGCATGTGAGAATGCCTTTAGTGGTGGAGCAGATGCCTTACCTGGCCTCTTTGATGATGCACCACATGATCCCCCACATGAATAAGCCGAGGCTGGAGGCAGCAGGCATGCTTCCCAAATCTCTTAGTTGCGACAGGGAGATAGTTCAGAAGGCAATTGAGTCGTTGAACAACTAATCGAATTGTTTGTTAAGCTTTTGATGTGTGTACTTGTAAATATGTTTAGTATCTTGTAATCCTAGTGGAGGCGTTGTTCTGGTGACATTGAGCTAACGAAATATAGTTCTTAATGTTCAGATAGCGGAAATCATAACTGTCCCAAAAGCTAACAAAATATAGTTCTTAATGTTCAGATAGCGGAAATATAGTTCTTAATAGTGAGGAGAACCTTGATCCAGGGGATAAAGACTTCCCTGTTGGCCTCTTCGATGCCGGTAAGGCATTGTTCCATGTACTGCACCATCTCTTTGGTCATTTCGCCACCGGCATCAGCGGTAGCTTTGGTTGTGCCTGCCTCCAAGGCCACCTCACCGGTTGCAGCAAGTCGACGGCCAAAGGCCCCTTGACCTCGGCAGAGCACTAGACGGTAGCTCTCCTCCAGCTCACTATCTTCAGCTTCTGAGTCGAGAACGTACAACTGTCCCTCTGCGTCCAAACGCAGACGACCACGTCCGACGTGCTTCGGGCTCCCACAGCAGTCGCAGCTCCCCAAGTGGCGAGGGCAGGTGCCTTCACAGCCGCCCTCCTCCGCCACAAGGTGCTTTCGGATCAGATTGCAGCTGCAGCACCCCAAAATGGGAGAGTAGCTGACATCGTCGTCGCCACCGCCCCCCACCTCCACGATGTGCTTCGGGCTCCCATCCCAGCCACAGGTGCCCGTGTTGGGACCGCAGCTGCCCCCCACCTTTAGGGCGAGCTTGGAGGCCGCATCACCGTCGCGGCCAACCTTCAGGCCGACCTTGGAAGCCGCATCACCGCCGCCCCCAACCTTCAGGGCGACCTTGGAGGCCGCATCGCCGCCGCCCCCCACCTTCAGCGCGACCTTGGAGGCCGCATCGCCGTCGCTTTCGCTGCTGCTGCTTCTCAGCTTTGCGCCGCGCTGCTTCGACCCGGTACGGCGGCGGATCTAGGCTAGGCGGTCAGGGAAACGGTGACGGCGCCGCGCAGCGCCAGCCATGCCCGATGCGCTGTAGTTGACGGGGTGGCGGGGGGAGATCGAAGACTGGGAGATCTGGTGGCGGTGGAGATGGAAGGAGATGGGGAGGCGGAGGAGATGGGGACGAGGAGAGGAGACGGGGAGGGAGGGGCGTCGGGGCGCGGTCGCCGGCTCGCCAACGGTATGCCAGGGCACCGCGGCGCCAACGTACGACGGCACCGCGCAGATCGGCGGAGGCCGCCGCTGCCTTCCACACCGGAGAAGGAGGGAGGAGGATTCGCGGAGGAGGGAGTCCGGCGTGAGCGCGGCCTCGCGCAGCTCACGGAGACGGATGCTGTGCGTGCCCGCCGTGAGAGGAGATAAGGTTCCGAGATTTTTTCATGTTCCCATCGCTTGGTTTCTCTTTTTTTATTCCATGTAGTGGACGACATGATTGATAGGTGCTGACTCTCCTACTACGTATATAGGCTGCCAGGGCTAAAACGTCTCTTATTTTGAAAAAAAAATTCAACCCTCAAACGTCCTTTATATTGGGACGGAGGGAGTAGGTCTTGAAGAGTTGTCTCTCCTGATGAACTTTTTCTTCGGAGCTTTGCCGTAGCAGATAGGAAGGTTCAATCTCATCGTGTTCAATACTAGCATCAACCCTTGACCTTAGTCATAACCAGGGACGAATCTACCACTGGGGCGAGGGTGGGAGGGGGGCTACCGTCACTATGCCCATGGAGTCCCCTTGAGCTCCTCTTGCAAGTTCCTGTCATTGGAGCACTGTTACAATAAGGCGCTGAGACGGCTTAAGGTTGAAGACGACAAACAAACCTTTCAACTAAGGATGCAATAGGTATTAGTGATCGATCAGCTTCTAGTGACCGATGACTTTCTATCTGGATGAAGAATAACCACACAATCACCCAAAATTGACTTTGGGCCATCGGACGAGTGGGAACTGG